>NC_056749.1:646303564-646591064 GCF_019279795.1 Protopterus annectens
CATCACATAGATTTCTACTTTCAGCATGTTACTTGGTACTTTAATAAAGCTGAATATATTATAATTAGAACTGCAGTGCAAGGAGAAGTGGTTTGAGTTGAGTGCTTCTGGTTTTTCTTATACTTGATTTTGACTGGCATTCCAGTAATGTATTTAAAAAGTAATTTATTTTTTCATGCCTCACAACCTTTTGTTTCCATCTAGATATTAAGTAACCTGTCATGCAGCCAATGCATTGAAATATTTTTATTCTTCTACACTTATTTTTGTCTTGATTGGACTTTCATAATGATGGTTTGCCACCCAGGGCAGCGTATTTAATTAAAGTTATTTTTTTGTGGTTTTGTGCATAGCTCCTCCCCTTTCTCGTTGACCATACCCCCTCCCCTTGACCCCACCCATTCAACTGTCTCCTGCAGCCCCCCTGTGATTTGAAGTCACCAGCCGCCACTGCATGTGACCTAGGCATAATCATGATTCAGCAGGTTCAGCAATAGTGCACACATTCAAAAAAATAAGGTTTAGTTTAACAGTGATATGTTTCCACAGTTGCAAATTAACAGCTCTACACCATTTTATGTATTTTGTTTCACATATTGCACTTCAATGTAAAAGGGAAGTGCAATTCAACTTGTTTTGCTTTTATATTTTAAACAAGTATACACATACATTTAAAAAAAATGATAGCACCAATACAGCATGTTACAGTCTTTCTAACAGTAGTAAAGACGTTATCTTTCACTAAAGTTTACTTCACTTTTAATGTATAACTTACACATGACAGATTCCCTAGTCATTGTCATGCATTTATATTACAAGATCAAATGCTTAGGTGATCAAACACCTAAACATCAAACTTGCAATATCGAACCCAAAAACGTTGAATGGCGCAAGAAAACATGTCGGTCAGCCATGAAAAAAAATAACTTTACACCCAAACTAACTGGGGGGCTTTGCCCCCCCACCCCCCAACTAAATATACTAACTCTGAGATCGCTCTACAGTAGACAAAATGGCACAATCTGGCGAACAGCCAAGGAAAATCTTTCCCCTGTTCACCTGCATTAAATCGTCCCTTCGCTGTTTTTTGCTTTCGATATTACAAGTTCGATGTTTAGGTGTTTGATCACCTAAGCATTCATTCTTGTAATATAGACCCATTATCATAGACATTATCACCCAAAACAGAAAATTAATTTGAACTTTGTCTTCTCTCCTCCCTTATAAAGTAACATATATAGTCAAATAATACTACTGAAGCACAATATCCCCTTAAAATCTAACAGTATTTTCACCCTAGACAGAAATATACTCATGGACTCCATTCTCAATGAATCTATCCCTATATCCATGGACTCAGGTAATCTTACATCTGATGCGTTTGTTAATCTATTCATCCATAATATCTTAATTAAGGAAAACACAGAAGGAACACTTTGTTTAAAAACAAGTAACTTCCATACCAAATAACAAATTAATTAAATCAAATATTGGTCTAGTTAACACTTTTGTCTTCAATATCCCCAAACCTTATTAGAGTGATCCGCAGTGGTGCAGCGGTAGTGTTGTTGTCTCACAGCAAGAGGTTCTCCCATTCGATTCTCGGCTGGCGTGCGGGGAGTGCCTTCTGTGTAGAGTCTGCATATCCTCCCCGTGGTTGTGTGGGCATTCGAAAGACATGTGTAAATGGGTGTGCCTTTGCTGAAGGTTGAACATTGAGCTGGCACCTCGGCGTTCATGAAAATCTACTGCCAATCATTAGCGGACTGGAGTTCTGCTGTGGTGACCCCTAACCGGGAAAAGCCAAAAGACAAATAACATTTAAACTGTAAAGAGCAAATTGCATAATTTGTAAAGGCCAGTCAAATTAAATATGTTTAACAGTGTTTGGGAAAATACAAATACCATTCGTTTAGTACACTTATTGACTGGAGAGAAGAATACAAATAATACCAATATATATAATAAAGATGTTTAATTGAACCATCTAAAATACATATAAATAAAAGAACAAGTGAAAAAGAATTCCAAAGAATTTTATGTTATAGTCTTGATTTTAAAACAATTTTGAAATTCAAACTTTTCAAGTATTCCTTTGGGCCTGTGAGTATTTAGTAAGACTTCTCAACAATATTTCCTCTTTATTAAGCCTCAACCACTAGTCTCCACTCACAGTAAATAACTAGACATATTCCGTAACAGGACATATGCATATTTATTTCTTATCACAAACAGTAGAATGCTTGTATGGGGAATTTTTAATATCCTACAAGTGCTTATGGATTCAGTTGGCCCATTTCCTGTTAATCCTCTTCACATGAAAGATGCCAGTGAAATCTGTGAAGCACTGATCTGGTATCCCTACCTGCAGCCTCAAGAGTTTGCAGGACATAGTAAGAGATTAGAAATAAAAATAACTGTTCAAAATGCCAGATCCTGGCCCCAACTAAATTAACAAAACTTAGCAAAAATAAATGAGGTCCTCTTTCCAGAGGGGAAAAAAACAATATGATTAAGGGTTTAAGCAGATCAGACAAGAATGCTCATCCATCAATGAATAAAGATGTGCTTAAACCCTTGACTGAACTGTTAAATGTTCTAATATTCTTGCTATCTACACTCCAGGCTGAAGTTTTATATATATATATATATATATATATATATATATATATATATATATATATATATATAGGAAGTATCACATAGAAATAGGCAAAGAGCAAGGTGAATGACTAGAAATAATATCATCCTGTGCAGATGGCTACACATCTCTGTTATGATTTCTACAACTGTGTCTTTACCCTTGAGATACTCGCTATACAGGAATCCATGTCTAAAATCACTTTTCTCCATTAGGAATGCTTGGTGGCATGTGGTAAGTCTGGAAGCTGTAATTACTTGTGTCATTACTATATTCTTGTTAATATAAAAGGAATGCAGACCAGTAAAATCAAACACTGTATTGCAATTACCCATTTTTTGTTTTCCAAATTCTTGTATTTTGCCTCCAGCTGTCAATACTCTTAAAAACTTCTATCTTTGTAGTAAATTAAAGTCAAACTTAAAAATTCTGTATTATTATTTATAAAATGTATAGATTCACAATGGCTTTCTTTATTACCCTGTAGGCAGCATAACTCTTGCCAGTAAATTAGTATCATAATCAGTAAAGGGAAGGGATAATCCCTCTCCCCTTTGTTAATCTACTTGCATGCTTGATAGACATTATCTTGAAAGGTAAACAATGTTTCCAGTATATTATCTAGACACCGAGAAACCACTCAGAATTCAAAACTTCCAACACCATCATTAACAGTTTACCTCTCCCTAACTCATTGAATATTCTTACGTTATGGTACTACATAGTGCAAATCAGTATCCTGCATCATGGCCAATATTTCAGATTCCTTAATTTCAGATATACTTATTTTCATTATAAATTTGATAGAATACAAAATACAAACAAATGAAGATCTTACCATGTCTTTCACTTTATGCTCTATATAAATAGTTAGCAATTCAGTTTTCATACTGCTGGCTACAATAATAACTCTTTGGGCCTAAGGGATCCTTATGAGGCTTAGAAATAGCAAAAGCACTTCCTTTTGTCAGTTCACTAGGTTCATAGGTTCATAGGTTTATACTAGGCTATCTGCCCTAAGGCATTTATAAGCCTAGCCCAAATTTTTGTGGCTTACGCCACCCCTTATATGAAAAATACTGTGCCCATTAGTTTGGTGTCATTTACCAGTACTTCATCAGAAAATCAATACAGTTATATGCTTTATTAACAGTAGTTCTATCAACACATATAATTTTTTATTTACAAACAACATTCATTTTCTCAAAAAAATTACTAGTATCCATAGTGACACAACTCTTGCCCTTGCCTGCCTTCATTATTTTTATTTTTTTTCCTGTAGACCAACTATGGCTTCATTATTTTTGTAATCAACTGTTTCTTTTGCAATTGCTTTTCTCAGCAGTATTTTTTCAACATGTCCTTTGGTGTCAAAACTGGATGGAACCTTTCATTTAAAGCATCCATTCATAATGCAGCACCACTAGTGTCAATCCTTGGTCCTGTTATGTGCAGTATCTTCATCAATTAACTTTCCTCAGACCTGCATTTATCTATCTCTGTTATATATGCTGATGATCAGTTATCTTCAGGTTTCTAACTCCATCAGTTCCTTAAGATCTGAGCTACTGAAAGACTTTGAGGATCTCGCTCATTGACTAAGATCCAGAGAAATGTGTGTTAATGAAAACAAAACTACATAAATGATCATTAGTACATATTCTAAACTATGCTATATCTCCATTCCTTTCCCCTTCCTCACATACCAAAACAATCCCATAGACACAAAATGTACCTATTGTTTTTTTTTTTTTTTTTTGCATTCAAATGTTTTATTGAGATTAACAAAAAGTTGGACTTATTGTTCTTGGTATGTAATCACATTAAATCTCTTCAACAGCAAAATCAACTATTACCTTTCTTGTTGATGCAAAATACCTTATTTTTCTTATTCTAAAGCTCGTGAGTGTATAAGAAAAGGTATCCTTCTTGCAGAAGTAGATTATAAGTTTTCCCTGCTGAGAAACTCCTGCTCAAAAATCTGAAATATGTATAAAATGTTTTGGAATCACAAATTTAAGTTTAATCTGTTGTCACTGAAATGTGAATGTCACTATCTCATTCCATTTTAGCTGGCTTCTTATAAAGGCGAAGTCCGACCCTTGACCTCTTCGTCTGATACAGAAAATCATTGCACTAAATATCTTTCCTCAACTATTCTCTAAACATTATCCTAGAGTTATACCACATAATCTTCAATCCCAAATTAATTCTGTTCCTTTTCTCTATAGAATAGAACATACCCTAACTGCTGGCAATCAAGCTTCTAACATATTGATAAAACTCTGGAAAGAACCACCTTTTGACATCGGGAACAATGAAACCTCAAATTAGTTCTACTACAGACTAAAAACTATACTAGAGGACATATCTATATACTTCTATTTCACAAATTCTACAACCAACTCATTTATTTTTCTTTCCTATCAACCCTGCCTGCCACCATTTGTCTTTACAACTGAATTTTGCTGATAATAATTCTTCTGCTAAACCTCTTCAAATTGTATATCTTCTGCATATAGTTCTTCACTCTGGTGACTTTGCAATATTGTTCACATACAGAGTAATATCATTTGTATTATTACACTATGCAGACTTTGTGGCACTGGTTTATATTAATCTATTGTAATAGTTTCTTTTTTCAAGTGTTTGTAACCTTGTTTTTAATATTCTGTCATCTACATAATGACTATATCTGTGAAGCGTTCACTTTCTTTTTTTTATCAATATTTTTGATTTTATAAGTCCGGACAGTGGCTGAAAGATATTTTTATTGGATCTGTTCACTACCCCAATCAACAAATAATATATACAATAAAATAAATAGTCAGATATTTCTTGGATTTATCACCTTACAGTATTTATTCATAGGCTCAGGCTAGGTTAGTTTATTGCTGACACTGCTTCTCACCGTAAAGTGGCAATTACCTCCCCTACTCTAAGGAATGGCTGCATATCTGTGCTAACCCTTGTTTCATAATGATCTTATGTTTGTTACGCAAATGCATCACCGTGTCCCTATATCTCACTGGAACTATTGGTGAAGACACTCATTGTATTACACCACAATAGCTGTGTTAAATATATTTAACTATCCAGCTTTTATAATCAGATCCTTCATATCAAATGACAGGAGAAAGCTATTGCCAAGATAGATGGTCTAACATCCCACAGGGTGATTAGTTCCTCTTTCAAAACTTATTTGAGCAATCCAATTCTTCTTCATTTGACTTCAGCACTCCTCCAACTCCAGAAACTCCTGTGGTTAACTTGTTTCCAGTACAGTGTGACCTTTTACAGATACTTTAAGCAGGACCGCCCCTTTCACAACATCCAGGAAGTGTGAACTCTCTTACAATCCCTCATAAAATATTATGACAATTACCTGGCACATCAACATTACTTCTCTGCATTTTAAGCCTTTACTTTAAGCTTACCAGCTTACTCTGGATTTATTCAGAAAAGAATATGGTGTAACATTTCCCTGACATTGGCACCTATATCAATTTATGTCAGACTCTTTATTATCCACTATACAATAGCTTTGAATATTTTTTTTTCACCTATATCTATTTATGTCAGACTCTTTATTATCCACTATACAATAGCTTTGAATATTTTTTTTTTCTTTACCAGATGTCATTGAAAACACTGGAAGCTGCAATCTTCAACTGTTGCATTTTTTTCTCTTTAACAAAAAGACCATTTTTTTAACATGCACCTAACTCTTACTGCATCTTGCTTGAATAGATTCATTTGATCTCTTCCATTTTACAGTTGTAATACTTAACTCTATTTTTGCATTCTTAAGAACTATGTTTTTTACCATTTCCTTTAATTGCACTGCCTTCTCCCCTTTCAATTTGATATATTCCTTTCAAATTTATGGAATATCTTAATTAATCTCACTTTCATCATTGCTGTGTATCATGGTCTACAGTTTCCATACTGAATGAAAGTTCAAGAGGTTTTGAAAATGTAAAGTATACTGCTTACAACTTTCTTTTTCAAGATTCACCACCAATGTCACTCACAAATCTGGCATGCTGACCCTCACCAAGGTTAGTTCAATGCACAAAGTTTATTGTATACTGCTTCATTTCTGAGTACATCATGTTACAGTCTCATCATATTTTGATTACAGTGGTCAAAATAAAACCTCTCTGCAATAATTAAAGGTAAGAGGTCAAAATATCAATCAACTTCAACAGGTACATTTCACAGTAGTCAATATGTGGCTGCTTTCAATATAGAAAAACAACCATATATTATTAGGATTGTCATTCATCAGCAAAAAAAAAAGTGACTGATCTATGCTGAATGAGACATCAAAGTGCATCGTATCCAGTTCAACCTAGTAAAGCTATTATATAAAGACAAATAGACTGTCTGCTTTCCCAAGGGAGATCTTCATACCTCTTAACCCTTCTTCACCAAAATAGACAAACTGGCAATTTCTATAGGTTCATAGGAAATTACTAGGCTAAGGACTTAAGGGCCCTTACAAGCCTAGCCAATATATCCCGATTTTACCCAATATATGGCCCCTACAGGCAAGACAATAGCATGGATTTGTGCCCGTGCATTGTGTATCTTTCAGATTGCCCCTGTTCACAAGGGACATAGCCATTATTCCAGGAATGAATTTGCGATTCCCCATCTATTGATCCAAACTGCATTTGAAGAGGGCCAAGGAGACACTCTGCTTAATGTGAATAGGAAGCCTTTTTCAAAGAAGGGGCAATCTCTGACACACACATCTGTCTTTCCAGTATGTTTTATTTGAGTTACTAAGTTTAGACCCCTAGATTGGGTGACTCTTGTGCTGTTTGACTTGTGGCTATGTAGCATCTCCATCAGGACTGAATTTGAGAGTGTCTTCTTCTAGGTCAGGCATAGGTCACCCCTTAATAGTTGGTAGGAGACAGAGTAAAGGAATAGGCCTTTTAGTCTGTTCATGTTGTTTACACCCTGTATTTTCTTTGTGAAGACCCTACGAGGTCACTCCAGCTGTGTAAATGGCAAGTCAAGTACATGCCAAATGGCACACAGTACTCAATTATTGGTCTAACGAGGGCTGAGTACATCACAACTGTCATTTCCTGTGAAGTTGTGCTACATAAAAGGATTTCCTCAAAACTGTGGACACATGGCAGTCAAAGTTCAGGCTACTAATATCTGTCTGTGTACCTAGATCTAGACCTAGATGAAAGGCACGAACAACTTGAAAAATTGCTTAAAAAAGAAGTTGCGTTATACTATGATGTGAAATTGCTACAAAAATATGTGGATTTGAACATTACCCCTAGAGGGCTTAGAGTGGATCGACTGCCAGCATATGATTTTTCTGAGGAAGAATCAGATTTACTAGAGGAGTGGAAGGCAGTTTCACTGATGTGTACTGTGAATTGGTTGAAAGTTTTGGTGAAGAGGAACATTCGGGCGCAGGAGAAGGTACGCAATACTTTCTTACAACTGCAGGAGGTGCTTATCACTGAAACATCAAAAACGAGCTTCTCCAGCAAACTGAATGATATCAAAATATGTGTAGCCAAGGTGGAGGTAGAAATCATCGCCAGGAAGAAGAAATTAAGTCGTGATGTGAAGGATTACAATACTGGGATTTTTTCTTGTCAGCGAAATGAAAGGAAAGGGCGCTCGTTTCTGCTGGTAGAAGGAGTAGATGTCGGTCTGGCCCATCTTCCCATGAGGCATCAGTTTCTTCTGGTGAACAGATCGCCAACATACGAAAAAATGTGTTGCTTGAAGATGTTAACAAGAGTGTGGGGGATCTACTCCAGATGGAAGGCAGGGAGGAATCGGAAAATCAGAATCAGAGAAAAGGGAGAGGCAGAAGGAAAGAGGAACTGAGTTTTTGGTATGGACAAAACAAGGCATGTATTGTATATGAGACTGTGAAACCATTCACTGTAGCCTGCCTTTCTGGACAACTATCAAGCAAAATAGTTAATGCAACGGACTATAATAATGCAAATGTTAGTGCAATAAATGTGAATGTAGATGATTTAAATGTAGAAGGAATGTCTTATGCAGGTGCCTTACATAATTTTGATAGTGTGCCACAAGTTAGGGTAATAATAAATTGTGTGTATTATGACAATGTTTGTTGTAGAAATGAAAATGCATTAAATATTGTGAATTTATCTGACTTAATGGTGACGGAAACAGCAGAAAAAGTTCTTTTAAAAGGCACAAAATATGCTCCCACGTTTATTCCATCACTTGTTGATTTATTAGGTGAAGTGAAGCGTTTTTTGCAGAAAGCTACATTTGAAAGTTTTTTTGAGGTTTAAAAAGTATGAATCTGAAAAGAATGTGGAAACATTAACATATGAAGAAGATATGGATAATTCGTTATTAGATCTTTCAGTGTATGAAAACCCGTTTTGTAATTTAAATAAAAGTTATGAGGAAGGTAATGAAAATGTTAATGTAAATGTTTCACAAAGCTGTTTTTCTACAGGATATGGGAGATTAGAAATACCTAAGATGCCTACATTTAGTTCATTTTATTCCATCAAAAAATTCTAATGCTGTTTATACGTTTGAAAATACATTATGTAAACAGATAGAAGAAATGTATGATCAATGTGCGAAGAATGTTAATGTATGCAATTTAAGTAAAGAACAGTAGTTAGCACTTAAACAAATGTAGCTTTCTGCAAAAACGCTTCACGAAGTATTGCTGATAAATATGTGTTCGTGCAAGCTGACAAAGGAGGGAATTGGGTTATTTTGAACAAGAAAGACTATGATAATACGGTCTTGGAATTGTTACTTGATAGAAAAACCTATAAGGAACTACCCAGTAGTCCAATGAAGCAATTTAATGAGGGCTTGATGGAACTGCTTGAAAGAGGTGAAAGGTTTGGCTTCTTTGATGGTAGGGATGTTAAAAAATTACATCTAAAGTGTCCTACGTATGCAAAGTTTTTTGTGATTCCAAAACTTCAGAAGCCCCTAACTAAACCCCCAGGAAGACCGATAGTTTCAGGGGTAGGGGCTTATTTACAAAATGTAGGCATATTTTTGAACTCTCAGATAAAAGTCTACCTTCCAAGAATCCAATCTTACATTAAAAACACGTCGGACATATTGGAACATATGAGGCAAATACAATGACAACCAGAATATTATTTTGTATGTGTGGATGTGAAATCTTTATATACAAATATAAAAATTGAGAAAGGTTTGGAAGCAGTTAGAAGGATGATGGGGGTGGGTCCTAGAATCTCATATATTTGTCAGCTGTTGGAATATGCCTTAACACACAACTACTTTGAGTATGAAGGAAAGAAGTTTTTGCATTAGGAAGGGAAAGCAATGGGGGCGGCTTTTGCCCCCTCATATGCAGTACTACTCTTGTCCTATTTTGAAAATTTGTTTATATATCTAACACAATTTATGAAGAATAATATAGTGTTATTTAAACGTGTCATAGGTGATCTGATATTTGTGTGTAAAGGGGAAATGTATGATTTTGAGTGCTTTATGGACACATTAAATCAGAACACTTTTGGATTACAGTTTACTTATAGAATGAACAGAGAAAGCATGCAATTTTTGGAAGTAGAATTTTATACTGACATAGAGGGAAGTTTGCAATATAAACTGTATCACAAGGAAGCAGCAGAAAACTTTTTGCAAGCTAGTAGTGCTCATCCCCCACATTTAATAAAATCTTTGCCTTATGGGGAATTCAGGAGGATTTCTACTAATACATCTGATAAAAGTATACTGAGGAGTGAATTTGATAAGGCAAAGAAAAAAAATTGGGGAAGAGAGGATATGGTGAAAATATGCAGGCAGCTCTGAATAAGCTAAGGGGAAACAGGAAGTGCAATGAGAATAATTTCATCAGAAGATATGTTGGTCATACAGAGGAAAATAGAGAGGGGGTTATGGAGGTGGATCCCATTTTTTTGTGACAACATTTTTTCCACTGACATTTCAAGTAAGGAAATTAGTGGAAAATGTATGACCCGTTGTTAAAAGAGTTCCAGAAAAAGTCACTTTCTCTTATGGTAGGTTTAAAAATGTAAGAGTTATTAAAAGTGTAAAAAGAAGACAGAAATAGGGATAGGAATGGTGCATTTCCATGTGGGGCCTGTAAAATATGTAGTAAGATTAAAAATGTAGATGGTTGGATGATAAATGGCAAGAAGTTTTGGATTGAGTGAATTTAAATGTAATCCATGTGGTGTGGTCTACATCATTGAATGTGGCTGCACACCCATACAATGGTATGTGGGGCAAACAAAAAGAAAGGTAAAATTGAGAATACTGGAACATCTAGGGTAATATAAGAAACAAAAGAATGGAAAGTCTGATTGCTGAGCATTTTTGGACGTCACATGGGGATAATGTTGATAGTTTTTTCTTTAGTGTATTGGCACAACCTTTTGGGTGGTGGGGGTGATAACATAGGAAGTGAAGCATTTAAAAGCAGATTGGTAAAACTGGAGACAAAAATTATCATCACTCTAGGTACTTTATATCCTAGAGGGTTGAATTTGGAAGTAAACTGGGACTTATAAGATTTAATGTATAGATGAATAGGTAAGGAAAAATAAAAAATATAATAAATAAATGTAAGTAGAAAAAGTATAGTGGCACATTTAATCATTGTTAGTGGGATATAACTTAAATATTGGTGGGCACCACTAACATATTCAGTGGAAAATGGTGAAATGGAAAAAGTAATAAGTTATTTACATTTATTATATAAAGAAATTTTATAATGGAAATGTGTAAAAAAATGTGTAACAACAGTATAAAAGTGAAAGATGATTTTTATATCCGTGTGAGGCACCTTTAACATTTGGGTAATTAAAGTAATTATTAAAAGGAAGTGAATGTATTTAACTAATTAGCACTGTAATCAGGGGGATATAAAATGGCTACTGAATGTAATGAGGTTATTCCTTTGAAGGCTTATGGAGTCGAGGTACCAGAATGTGATGTGGAATAAAGAATTTTAGCCGCAGCTGTGCTCTTGCTCGGTTTATTCTAATTTATTGAGGAGAATTCCTGTGGTGTGTTTCCTGGTTTCGGCTGGGGACTGTGATTGGTTGTTTCCAGTATGTGTACGTAGATCTCTCACCTCTGAGTCCACTCTAAGGGGCATGCTATTGATGTTATAATTTGCAGGGATACTTGACATCCCACAGGGTATGATAATGCATTTGTTTGCATTTAGATTTAGGCTATGGATCTGGCACCAATCCATTTGTCTGATCTAGGCCCTCCTGAAGGATAACTACATTGAAAAAATTGATGACGTCTTCCTGTTTGTTTCTTGCTGTTACTTGCATTTACATGCATGCTTACCACAGTTCATTTAACTATGTATTGTAAACAACTACTCTTATTACTGTATTGTACTGAGTACAATAAATACACAGACAACTGCTTTAGTTAATACACTTTACTTTCACGTTTTCTTTTCAGATCTACAACCATGCAACACAGATGTTATCAGCTCTCTATGGCAAATACCCAAAGCTTGTTTATGCAGTCATATTTGGTCTGATATTTTTTTCTCAGAGTCTGATGTATAACAGTTCTTTCTTTGTATAACAGTTTTCCTTTGTTCCCTTTTCCTTGGTTCTTTGTAGTTTGATGATTTATGGAAACTCAGTCTTGTATTATCTGAAACATGGTGTTCCAGCACTATCTGAAACTTGATGTTACATCTCTTTACTTTGTTGATGTCCTTCCAGCTGCCATCTGCACAGTTATTTTTACAGATTGTGTTTCTCAATAACATACTCCTTTACATGGATGCCAATATCTAAGCTATGCCAGCACACTTACTACTTTCTATTTTTCAGCATTTTATACTATTTCTAAATTAACCCTTTATATTTCATATCATTCTTGTAGCTTTTTATTTAAATGGTGACAGCATACTATTTTCTTTCATACATCGCTGGGGAATTCAGTGATTGCTTACAGCTTGCAGTCATCAGCAAATGTTGTTATCCAGAGGCTCTCCACATTTGCCTTGACTTCAGAGAAGTATATTCTGAACAGGAGTTGTCTCACTTCTGGGCCCTGTGGCAGACCACTAGTAAGTGGCCTCTTGCTGGATCAGATTCAGCCACTTGAACCACGTCTCCTGTTCATGAGTCAATTTGCTATGCATCCCATGACATAGGGATTTATGCCTGGTTTTGTGAGGTTTTTTTTATAATGCCCAAGTGGGGCATTGTGTCAAATGCCTTTTCCAGGTCAAGGTAGGTAGTATTTACTGTTTTACCCTCATCCGTGGCCTTAGTGACTTTCTCAAAGAAATCCACCAGATTCAGTAGGCATGACCTGCCCTTGTCAAAGCCGAATTGGGTCAGGTCCAGAAGTCTCCTGTGTCATTATTTGTCAGGTTCATGATTATTCTTTTCCATGGCCTTACATATAAGACTAGTTAAACTTATGGGTCTGTAATTTCCTGTGTCAGTACATGGTCACCCTTTATGCAGTTGGATGACTGTTGCTGTCCTCCAATTTATCGTGACAAAGCCAGTCTGGAGGCTATGATTAAACAAAGATCCTAATAGGCCTATTAAGTCTTGCTGTTTAAGAGGCAACCTGGTATATTGTCAGGTCCCATTGAAGCCATGCTTTTAGCTTTAGAGAGTGCAGTGGCACACTGCTCTTTCATGATAATGGGTGGTGGACTAATGGAGTGTATTTTTTTGTGGAGGGGAGGGGGACTGGAAGTGATGGGGAGGTGAAATTTGAGCTGAATTTGTCTGCCAGCAGATTTGCTATGTCTTCCAGCTGAGTATAGGTGATACCATCTACAGCTAATTCTACACATTGTTGGGTGCTGCTCTTATGATTTGTGCTCATAACTGAAAAATGCCTTATGGTTATCCTTAGGTTGGGAGGCTATATTTACCTCAAAGTCTGCTTTCAGAGACTTGACTAGTACCCTTAATCACTTGATTAGACTAATGAGGGACTTATTTCTCTGTTGTGTACATTCTCTCTTATGTCTCGACAGGATTTTCTTTCTTTTGTTGTACAACTTATCAATACTAGGGGTCCACCAGGGTGGCTTGTTTTTGTAGTTTGTCCTGGCTTTATTTCGTTCTGGTACTGCCATTTTATGCAGTTGTTTATATGGTCATACAGGGCTTTTCTGTATGCCTCTGCATAGATTTCTGTGATTTCTGGATTTCGAGGAGCTTGGAAACTAGCCTGTGACATCCCTTAATAGGGGGTAACTTACCTTAGAGAAGTTCTTAAAGTTTTTGGGGTTGGGTGGGGGGACTAGTTTTATGTTTATTTCAAGGGAGACCGCTTTGTGATCTGATATTACTAGTGAGGATATTTGTTCCCCTAGTGGGAGTGCAGACTAACTGCTCCAGGGCATTTGAATTTACAAAGTCAAGAAATCTTTGAGCCTGCATGTTAGTGGTCACATCTTTCTTCTTCTTTCGGCTTTTTCCCTGTTAGGAGTCGCCACAGTGGATCACCTGTCTGCTCATGATTTGTAGTGGAGTTTTACAGTGTCGAGTTGCCAGCCTGGCGCGTACACGTCAAATAGAGCACCTCACTGGCCCTGTTCAACAGAAACCTTTATGAGTGTATGGGAAATAGAAAATTCACCCCGGGGTCATTCCAGTGACTCTACTTGACAGAGGCACTGGAAACTAAGGTCAGGTGGCATGATGCCAGGCTAATCCTATGGGGTAGGCTTGTAAAGGCTCCAGGGCCATTAGCCTAGTACACACCTCTGAACCTATGCATGCTGTCCTTTGTAGGTGCGATGAATTATGTGTATAAGTAGCTGACAACCTGTTTGTTGCTTTTTGTGTCTGTATGTAAGAGTCTAGCCTCCAATGTCAATGTGTAACTACATCTCTCATGTACTGTATTTGTTTGTTTGAGAATTAAGTGGCTGTCAGTGTACATAAGGCAAATGTGACATTGCCTCAGGATGCTTGTGTCCACTAAGCTGGTTGCAGAGATAGCAGGAAAGTGCCCATCCATGGCTGCAGTCCTAATGTGCACCTGAAAGGATAAGTGTGGAGGGTGTTTGTAACCAGATGAGGGAAGGCTGCTTATGTGGTGTAATGTGCAGCTAACCTAATCAGCTCTGCTGCTCATCAACAAATTAGATGCTCTTGGAGCAGTAGTAGTCCTGGGTGCTTTAATAAGCTAACTGTAAAGTATGAGTTATGATCAACCAAGACCAGAAGTACAACATATAGTACAATCAAATACTGTTAACATACTAAACAATACCATAAATTATGTATTTCTGCTGTGCAGTGGTTAGCACTGTTGTCTGACATCACTAGGTTATCTGGTTTGGTTCACAGATGGGGTACCTTCTGTACTGAGTCTGTGTTTTCTCCTTGCTCCATATATGTTCTGCAGGGTGCTCCTCTTTCCTCACATATCCCAAAGACATGCAGTTGTAACCTCCTCATAACAAAGGAACAAATAACAGAACCTTGCATGAATCTGAAGGACCTTTGTGATAAGAAGCTGGAACAAACTGAACTAATTAATAAACAGACACATGGTCTTGTGTGAAACAAGCATAAACCAAATATGAATGCTGCATTTCCTGTGCATATTAGTACCATTGTATTTGACACAATTAAAAAAGCAACAAGATGTTGGTGTTTATGTTAACAATGGAAAATTACTTCTGATACATTTTGTATGTGAAGAGTGAGCTGATCCCCAAATAAGCCTTCTCACCCCTGGCTAGCTCCAAACAACAAATTATATGAAGCATACTCAAAACAACATGTAATACAAAAGACAAAATAAAAGTTGTCACACTGCGATAACCAAAACATTTATGAATATTGTGCAAATCAATGATGTACAAAAACACATTGTGACAATTTGTTTACCAAAGTTGACCAGAGCAAAATCATAAATAACATAAGCATGAAGCAGATTTCAAGTCTAGATGTGTTTGAGAAGCTATGAAATGCAACCAACTTTGTCCAAATAATCAGGTAAATTAGGTGGTACTGCAATTCTTTATAAAACACCTTAAATATAACTCTACTTAAACAAGAGATTCCAAAATTTAACAATGCTAAAATCATTTTAGCGACACTAGAAATTAATAATAGTAGAACAATCTGTATGTCATGTTTATATATCCCACCAGGTAACAGCACCAGTCCTGAAAATCTCCATCACTGGATATGTCGTAATGGCCAATATGAAACCCTCATCCGAGGAGATTTAAACGTAGACTGGTAGCTTATAAACAACACTACTCCAAGAGAATCCATAAATTTATATGACTTGCCTAGGATGCAAAACACTCCCTTACCAGCCTCAGTCAGAAGCTGAGATCCCTCATTAAAATCCTCCAAAGCTAGTTACAAAAATAAAATTGCCAAAGATTCCAAAGACAACCACAAGGCATTCTACAGTTATGAATCTAAATGGTAATGCTCAGATCTGCTCTGAGCTACAACAGAATGGCATTAAATATACTAATCCCAAGGATATTGCCAATATCCTGGCAGGTCGATTCAGTGCAAACCTCACCCCCCTCTCATCCCCTAAAGGGCCCATCTCAATACCAAAATATTGCCTAATTCAGGTAAAAACGCACTCTCCAAAGCTAAGAATACAGCATCCATGGGACCAGACAACATCCCAGGCTGTGTACTACATGAAATACAAAATGAACTGGCATCTCACCTAAGTGTCATGTTTAATCATAGCCTCATCTCAGGCTTCGTGCCCACTGAGTGGTGCACAGCTGCAGTTATCCCACTCCCCAAGAGGGGATCTACCTTGGATTTCGGGAACTACCAGCCCATCAGTCTGATGAGCCTGATCTGCAAGGCCATGGAACATATTATCATGGAACTTATAAACAAAGACATTGGCAACCTTCAAACACTGTACCTCACACAGTTTGAGTTCGTGAAGGGACGATCTTGTCTCCTGAACATGATTGACTTCTTCGAATCAGTCTCCAGAGCCGTGGTCAAGGGTAAGGTGGTCCACACAGCCTATCTGGACCTTGCCAAGGCCTTCAACACCATCCTCCACTCTGGAATTATAGATAAACTTACTAAGCTGGGCATTAATCCCTACATCACTCAATGGGTTGCCAACTGGCTTACTGACAGAACCCACACTGTAAAAGTATCAGACTCCAAATCCAGCTCCAGACAAGTGACAAGTAGAGTACCTCAGGGTTCAGTCCTGGGACTGCTCTTGCTTGACGTCTACTACTTTGAAATACAGGCCAACACTAAGAGACTCTGGCTAACAAAGTTCGCAGATGACTGCAAACTGGGAGCCATTATTGAATCCCCAAATGATATGGATATTCTACAAAAGGGCCTTACAGAAACAGATGCTTAGTGCCAGAGCAATGTCAAGAAATGTATAGTTATCCTCTTTGGGAAAAAACATGTACCCGTGAATTACCACATAGGTGGCAGTATACTAAACACCAAAAGTGTGATAAGAGACTTAGGGACACAGGTGGACAGTGGTCTCACCTTCGATAACCACATCTCCACAACAGTCAGGAAATCCTTCTATGTGGCACACCTCATCACTAAGGGCTTTTCATCAAGAAAAAAAGGAGTTCATTTTCCCACTGTTCTCATCCCTCATTAGACCCATTATAGAATACAGTGCCCCATTTGGTATGTACCTCTCAAGACATCTGCAACAACTGGAAAGGCTGCAGAAATACCTCACTAAAAGAATCACAGGCCTAAAGCAGATGCCCTATGCTGACCATCTAAAAAAACTCCAGCTATACTCTGTGGCATATTGTCTACTCAGAGGTGATCTCTGCTTAACATGCAAGGCCATGTCAAACCCAGAGCTGTTGGATATGCCACACTTAAAAAAATCCCAATCCCTCAGAGACACATGCTCCAGGGATCTAAACCTTGTCATCACAATGAACAAAACATGCTGGAGAGATAGGTTCCTGACCCAGAGACTCCCCAGACTCTGGAATAGACTGCCAATACATGTCACGCAGAGTGCCTCTTTGGCCCTCTTCAAAAGGAACCTTGATGATTGGATGGGAGATAGAAAATTCACTCCGGGGATCACGTCAGTCACCCTGCTAGACAGGGGTCCAGGGAAGTAAAAACTGCAGGAAGAAATAGCCAGGGAATTGTTATGGCTAGGCTTGTATAGGCCCTAGGGCCAATAGCCTAGTACCAACCTATGAACTTTACTCAACTAATTTCACCCCGGGTAGAAGAGACAAAAACTCTAGCATATAGTCAACCTTAGACTGGGTACTCACTAGTAAAGCAAAAAAAATAATTGCATTTGTATGCTTACCAGACACCATATGTGATCACCTGCCAACATACTCCATTAGAAGTCATAATAGCCAGGAAAAACAAATTATATATAACCAAATATGAAATTCATCCAAGGTCAACAAAGACACATTTATTAAAACACTGTATCAGTATAACTGGAATGTACTAAAATGTATGTTTCTAGACTCTGCAGCTTCCCACTTTAAGGACATTTTCCTAAAAATCCTTAACAACTTAGCTCCAGTCCACAACAGTAAAAAAGTTAAATCCAACCCTGCACCATGGCTAACTAAGGAAACAAAACAAATAATTTAGTACAAGACAAACAATGGAAAGAAAGCCATAAATATGATGTCCTAAATGACTGAAGAGCTGGAGGTCACTTATGACTGATTATAATACAACAAAAGATGTAGCTTGAGAAAGACTAAAGAGTGTATGCTAAAGCTGAAAACTTTACTAGCAAAACATTTGCTAAACCATCCAGCTGAAGATAGCATAACCAGAGAACAGGCCTTCTTACTGAAGTATCAAATGGTCAACCAAGTCAAAAGTATTTTTACAGTGACAAAAAGGCTCCAAGAAAGCAAAAGTTCATAGGCATATTTAGATAGGACTCATCCAAGAAAAACCTAATAAAACACAGAAATGTGTGCATAAAACTGTAAATTTCCCATTTTCAAGACATAATGGGTTATGTGTAACTGTGCTTGAAAATATGGAAAAAAGCTATGGTCACCTTGAATTCATACCTCTATAAATGGTGTCTTTCACTGATGAAAGTGCATTTGTGGTAATATAACTTTCCCATAAATATGCCATAGGAAATCCTACTCCATGGCACAGATGGATCAAGTCCCAACTATGATCCAGATGACCTGCGGTCAGTTAGTAAGTTGGACACTGGAACAGCTGGGTAAGGAGTCAGGAGGAAGTAATAAAATGCCTCTAGTCTGGGGTAGAGCAATTAGTGCTCTGGTGGCTGTTTTTCTGCATTCACCTGAAGGTCTGCAGGTAAACGCAGCTCTAACTGGAAAGGGTGTTGGACCTACTAAGCTGAAGATGGCAAACTTCATTAGCATGTTGGTGGGAATCCTCATATGCAGGTGGAAGACATAATGGGCTGTTTGTATTGCAGACACCAATGTCAGCCACCATGTGAGTATGTGTTTGGAGGTTAGGGTCTTAATCAGGATAATCTTTGAAGGCTTCAGTGAGCGAATGTTGGATTGCCAAACCAGACACAAATACCGAACATTGAACCATCCTACTGCTCTGGATTCAGGAACAAGTGTTGCCATGAGTGCAGAAGGGGACAGTAAGGAATGTGGCTGTTTGACATTCTGCCTTTCAGAATGTAAGACATTGTGCAGATAGAATCAACCACCTGCAAGTCAACATAATGATAATAAACCTATATATATATATATATATATATATATGTGACTTTCGGGTAAGTGAAATTTTGATAACAGGTAGACCTATATATATATATATATAGGTCTACCTGTTATCAAAATTTCACTTACCCGAAAGTCACATCCACAATACGACTTCGCCGAAAACTTTATTTTAACAAAAACCTGGATCACTGGAATTTTACTCTGGGAAACTAACCACTTGGCAACCAGCAAAAAAAAAACAATCTCATGGATGTGATTTTCAGGTAAGTGACATTTCATTAATAGAAAGTAGACCCATATCTCTCTCTCTCTCTCTCTAGATATATATATATATATATATATATATACAGATATACAGATATACACATATATATATATATATATATATATATATATACAGATATACACATATATATATATATATATATATATATAATATATATATATATATATATATATATATACAGATATACATATATATATATATATATATATATATATATATATATACACACACATATATATATATATATATATACATATATATATATATATATATATATATATATATATATATATATATATATATACATACACACACACATATACATATATATATATCTATATTGGGTTGCTACCGATCCCATTGTCAGCGGGACACTCACGGGTTGAGCTGCCTCATCCTGTTGCCCGCTGTGCAAAGTAGTGAGACTTGAAAAGTCCCTCTTTTCAATCGCACTGAATTGCTGTGGAAAAGCCGCAATTACTTTTGGCTTTTCCACGGCAATTCAGTTATGTCACCAACCCAGACCTGCAGGCAAAGTTGCTGCCTGTTAGGTCTGGGTTCTTTAATTCGAGCAGCAATTGGCTGCAATTCATGAAACGGGTGGTGATTGGGGCAGTAAGAGCCCTGCAAAGATCACGGCTGTAGGAGCGCTTTGTTTTAAGCACTTCTACAGCCGCAAACAAAATGACCGAGATTTGTTTGTTTTTGTTTTCTAACGAGCTATCCATCCAGCCATCCGTTCATTCATGCAGCCAGCCATCCATTCATGCATCCAGCCATCCATCCATTCATGCAGCCAGCCAGCCATCCATCCATCCATCCATCCATTCATGCAGCCAGCCATCCATCCATCCATCCATTCATGCAGCCATCCATCCATCCATCCATCTATTCATGCAGCCAGCCAGCCAGCCATCCATCCATCCATCCATTCATGCAACCAGCCAGCCAGCCAGCCATTCATTCATGCAGCCAGCCAGCCATTCATGCATGCAGCCAGTCCATTCATGCATGCAGCCATCCATCCATTCATGCAGCCAGCCAGCCATCCATCCATCCATTCATGCAGCCAGCCAGCCATCCATCCATTCATTCATGCAGCCGGCCAGCCATCCATCCATCCGTCCATTCATGCAGCCAGCCAGCCATCCATCCATCCATTCATGCAGCCAGCCATCCATCCATTCATGCAGCCAGCCATTCATCCATTCACGCAGCCAGCCATTCATCCATCCATTCATTCAGCCATCCATCAAACCATCATCCATCCAGTCATTCATCCATCCAGTTGCTACTCCCACCAACCAGCTAGCTACTCCAGCAGCCAGCCAGTTAGCTAGCCACTTCAGCAGCCAGCCAACCAGCCACTCCACCAGCCAGATAGCCAGCTAGCTAGCCACTCCAGCAGCCATCCATCATACCCATAACAGCATCTCCTTCACCATTCCTGTGGTGATGTCATGTTAGAGGGTGTGGCCAGTGTCATATTGGCCATACCCCCATGTCCCACTTTGGCTTGCTTAAAAGGTGGCAACCCTATATATATATATATATATATATATATATATATATATATATAATATAGTGGTACTTTAGCCACTGATTCCTGAGGAAGCAATTAATTTTAAAGTTTATGAGAACTGTGACAAAAGAGAAAGAAGTTTAAACCTGGATGAAAAGGGAAGGGAGTGCTGGAGTTTGGGAGGTATATCAGATTTTTCCTAGAGATGTGGAAACGTTTCCTTTGCAAATTAGAAGTTATAGATGCATTTATATATTTCTAAGATTATTGAATCTATGTGAAAAGCATGTATGTGACTAATGGTGACCATGACACCATGTGTGCATGCAGCAAAATGTTGAGGCTTTTGAGAGGAAAGTGAGCAGAAGTGTAGAGGAACCAAGTTCTTGTGCCCCCCAAAATAAATTATTCCATAATTACTGCTCTTGTATTAAATTCTGATGTTGATAATGTTAGCACAGGTCCTGAATATGTACCCAGGCCTTGAGTTTCTTTCAGAGAATATGGTCTTTGTAATTGTTGCCAAGGACAATTGCTTTTATCTTTGTAAATGATAGCTGTGCCTTAACACAGTTTCTTTTGCCAATGGTCATTTTACAGTTTTCTGTATTTATACCAATCAAAGTTTCTCTAGCACTTGCAACATTAGCACATACTGTATATAATTTCTCTAACTTTGGACAACATAACTTTGCATGGTTAACAGTCTTCTGAAAACCAAAGGATACTTTTTAAACAGGTCCAAGACCAAGAAGGAGCAGTTGCCCAATTGGAACAATGTCTCCTTAGCCTGAACAAGCAAATAAGAGCACTAGTGAAATCCTCCAAAGCAAACTTTGAGTCCAAATTGGCCACATCTACTAGAGACAATCATGAGGTCTTTTTCACTTATGTCCTCAACCTCAAAGGAAGCACCCAGATCTGTTCAAAACTGGTGGTCAAGGACACCACATATACAACTGCCGTAGATATAGCAAACTTGCTGGCTGACAGATTCATCGAAAACTTTACCCATCTACCCCCCATCAGTAAAACAGGACATCCCCAATACTACTTGCCCCCTTCCCCTTATATCTAGGGAATGGGTCATCACTGCTCTCTCAAAGGCAGAAAATACAGCCTCCATGGGACCCGATAACATCCGTGGCTGCATCTTACATGAACTCAGGCAGGGTCTTGCAGCACCATTAGGCACCCTATCTAACCAAAGCCTGAGTACTGACTTCATCCCAGCTGAGTGGAGGACAGCCACTGTCACCCCTTTACACAAAGGTGGAGTGTCCCACCGATCCTGGAAATTATAGACCCATCAGCCTAACTAGCCTGATCTGCAAGGCCATGCAGTGGATTATCATGGACCAAATTAACAAGGACATTGGCAACCTCCAAACACTTGATCCCACATAGTCTTGGCTTTGTCAAGGGGAGGTCATGTCTGCTAAATTTGGTTGACTCTTTGAGACAGTCACCAAAGCCATGGACGAGGGGAAGATGGTGCACACCACCTACCTATTACCCACTCAGGCATAATAGAGAAACTCTCTCAACTAGGCATCAATCTGTATGTTACAAGATGGGTAGCAAACTTGCTCACTGATAGAACCAATGTAGTCAAAACAGGGGAAGCCAGCTCAAGCAGTAGACCCGTAACAAGCGGCATACCTCAGGATTTGGTCTTGGGGCCTCTGTTATTTGAGATATACTTTTCTGAGGTGCAGGCCAAAACCAATGGGCTATAGCTGACTAAGTTTGCAGATGACTGCAAGCTGGGTGCTGTCATCAATTCCCTTAGTGATGAGGACATCCTCCAAGAGGGTCTCACTCAGACAAATGACTGGTGCCAGAAACATGGCCTCAAGCTGAATACCAAAAAATGCATCATCATCCCCTTTGGGGAGAGTGAAATCCCCACAAATTATCACATTAATAACAACGTCCTAAGCACTCAGTCATTCGTGAGGGATTTGGGCACCCTGGTTGATAGGAAACTGACTTTTGACCACCATATTGCCTCCATTGTACAGAAAGCTTTCTGTATTGCCCACCTCATTAGTAAGGGCATCTCATCCAGGGACAAGGAGGTCATAACATCCGTATATTCTTCCGTTATAAGGCCTATTATTGAGTACAATGCCCCTTTTGGCATGTACGTCGCAAAGCACATGCAGAAGCTGGCGAGACCACAGAGGTTCCTCACCAGGAGAATCCAGGGCCTCAAACATCTATCATACACAGATAAGCTAAAAGCCCTATCCCTCTACTCAGTTTCATGCAGACTCCTCAGAGATGACCTCTGTCTGGCATGCAAGGCGATCACGGACCCCACCTTGATGGGATTGCTGCATATCTGCAACTCAAGCTCCACTCAAGTAACCTATACATCTGGCCTCATCCTGGTCTGTGACATCAACAAAAATCATTGGTGGGACAGATTTGTTTCCCATAGACTCCCCCCATCTATGGAATAGACTCCCTCTCCACATCAAGCAGAGTACCTCTTTACCCCTTTTTAAGCACAACCTGGATAATTGGGACGGGAAACAGAAAATATACCCGTGGGATTCTATGCATGTCCTTGCTGGACAGGGACATTGGGTGCTGATTTGTCTAAACATGGGCTAAACTCTTTACTAAGCTTATAAGGGCCTCAGGGCCAATAGCCTAGTAACCTCTTATGATCGTATGATCAGAAGAAGCAGTTATAAGCAAATTCTTTAAGGCTGTGACTGGCAATAAAATGTCATTTTCTCTTGCAGCCTAAAGATTAACAGAGAAGATCAATCTGCAAATTATTTGTTTTACAGCAAAGCTATAAGCATATATAAAGCACAAAACTCATTTTCTTACATTTCCATATCACCTGTACATTGAAAAGAAACACTAACTTATGAACAAAGTATAAGATAAATTGAAATGCACTCTGTTTAGATGGTTACATTTTAAGTCCAGCAGCAAACTGTAGTTCTTTTTTTTTATTACAGTTGTCTCTACTGGAAACATATGGTTTATCTTCATTTATGGTTCTGTACTGACAGACCTGTGTAGGGAAACAGTTAACAAGGCATACAGATTTGTGGCATATTGCAGTTAAAGCAAACAGCAAAGCTAAGAATGAGCTGGCCTTCAATGAATTAGTATCTCATATAGGTGAGTTCCCTGATATTTGTAGGTGGAACCCAGTCTCTTTCATAGCCAGGGTTTCTTCTTGTACATTTTTGGTAACAAGGCACTGTATTACTGCACTTATTACCACGGCTTCTCCTCTTCCCTGCAAAGCAGCTTTTGTATCCGCAGACCTGCTCAATGGAGTGTCCTTTGACTTTGCTGCTAATGACACAGGAATTCACAGCAGATAAAAATATGTAAGTCAAGTAAAGGAGGACAGCTAGGAAAGACAGTATGTTTTTAAACAGAAGCTAGAGCAGATATGGACATAATAAGGGAGAAAAACCAACTGGCCAAGACAGATGAAAAACATAAGGAGGATCTTGAAGAAGGGGGAGGGGAGATGTGTTAAGTGTGCTGGTTGTATGGTAGCAGTTTGGCTTTCAGATCTCTGACGGGACAGTGTGCTGGTTTTGACATACACAGAGGCGAAGGGCCGAGAGCTGGAAAAGTTGGTAATGGTTACAAAAGAGAAAGTCTTTAGCATATGAATGTAGAAGGTCGAAGCAGTAGAATAAGCAACTACAGCCAGTAGAGAAGAGAGGTGCAAGATGCAACATGTTAAAAGCAAGAGGGAGTGTAACGCAGATAGGAGACAGTCATACATGGTGCAATGAACAGCAGAAGGAGGGCACAGCATGAGGTAAGAAGAAATGAAGCAACAAAGAAGGACTGGCATTAGGAGATCAACAATATCAACCCATCTGGATTCTTGTATGACCCACTAATCTTGTTTCTACTTGCCTTGTACTAATCCAAAATCTTGACTTACTTTGTCCCTAAACATTAACTACTCAACTATGTCTCATATTTCCACCTCTCAATTGCTCAGGACTCCATTATGCTGGTTCACCCATACTACTAGTAACAACTCAGCTAACCACAGCATCTCAGTTATTACATTGTCTTACCCCTCCTACCTACTAACATCCTCCTAGCTAATATCAACCACAACTACATGAGTGTAGCATATGATATTTCCAATTTATAATGACATGATGTGTGATGACTCTTGTATATGTGATTATATAGTTGTCTCATTGACATTAATGTAAAGAATGTGCATTTTTTATGTACTATACGAAACTATAATCCAAAGTTTCTTATTTTATTGCTATATGTAAATGTCATTTACTATGTTATAACTTGTAAATCTCACCTATTTGTTTTATGTATTGTCTGGAGATTTTCTCCTCAGGCCTCTGCTGAAAATGGCTGTGTCCAGTCGGACTTTCCCAGTAAACAAATGTAAAATAAATAAATAAAAATAAATATGATTAGCAGATGAGGCAGATAGACCAGCAGGGGATAGAAGAACTGGTTATGCAACTGATCCATTAATCTGTTATTTTTTTTAATACAATTTTACATTATTTTCCAATTTGCATACATTTTTTAGCACATATTTGTTAACTAATAAGTGATCTGGTATTTTTCGGACCTTTTTTCTGCCACAACCTCAGTAACAATGGCAAGGGTAAATACAATATATAGGGCAATTTAGTGCAGACAGTCAACCAGCATGTTTTTGGGAAGTGGCAGGAAACCAAAACACATACGGGAGAATATTCAAAAATCAACCCTGTGACTGGCGGTTAGGATTAAACCTCAGACCCTGGAGTTGCAAGGTGGAAACCTGAACCACTAAGACTATGTAAACAAAGTGGCATGCTAAACCACCTCTAAAGTGATAGATAGTGAGCAGAATAGTTATAAAAGAGAGGAAATGTCCACATAGAGTAATCAAGAGGGGCACAAATATCCTATTAGACAGAGTCAGAGTGGTAGACTAGTACCTAATAGAAGTTTGGTATCAGACAGCATAGTAGCCTTCTCTAAGGTATCACCAGTGTCCACAGCCAGTAGAACTCAGAAGAAGGGTAAAGAAGTTTAAAACCTGGCTGAAGGAGCAAGGTGAAAACATAGTTTAGAATTTAGGCAGGACATGGGGGAATAAGGAAGCGCTTGGGAAGGAAAGGTTCCATCTTACAGAACAGCATGACATTCCTGAAGGAGGGCCTTAAAAGCTAAATCAAGACCTCAATGACTCAAAATTAGAAGAAAGATAAGAGATGGGTATGGTGGTTCAGAACTAAGGGAAGTATATCTGCAATAGTAGCCTGGGACTCACAATATGGCGGGATGTTGATAACACAAGCAATTCAGATAAATAAGGTAATGTTATGCTGCGCTGGGAATCAAGAGAAAAAGATAATTTTAGTGAGATTGAGAGAGGAAGATATCATTGGAGTTACAGAGATTTTGGCAAATGACAATAGGGACTGTGATATAACTAAGTCTGGATTAGGAGTTAATCATACACAGTGTGAAGTGTAAGGATGGAGGAAGAAGTTTATTTAAGGAAAATGTATCGGATGCAAGGTTTTGTAAGAACCTGAAGGAAAGGAAGTCAAGGAAGCAGAAGGAGAATGCAATGAAAACAAACAGCAAATATAAGCTGACTGATTATCAGGACAAATAATTCTAATGAAGCGGGATGGTGAAATGATGCATTGTACAGGCTAACCAATACAGCTACATCGGAGGGCAATAAAGTCATAAATTAGGGACTTAATGCTCGGAACAGGTGACTTTAGCTTAACAGGAAAAAACAGATGAGAACATTCCAAATCCAGTACCTATAATAGATAGGGAAAATTATATGAGGAAGAAAACAGGATAGGTTCATATAGGATGCAAACAAAAGCATCAGGAATGAGAGAAATCATGATGTTGTGCTCAATAAATCCAATAAGCATGAGGAATTAGAGGCAGAGCAAAATGTTCTACTTTTACTAGCATACACTGACCACTCGCCAAGTGTGGCGTACAGTAACAATAGAAAAGGGATGAGAAGGACACCATAAGGAAGTAGGGAGTAGACTATGTGAAATAGGACATTGTCAAAGAGCATGAGTGAACAGGGGCAGCATATGTCTTAAGATTCCTGGGTTAATTGAGGCAACCCATGTTCAAGGTTAAAAAGTGCCAAAATTATAAAATTCCCAATTTTGGTCCTAGCAATCCAGAAAATGAGAAGGAAAAATTATGCAGTGACATCTCTGTCCAGTCAATGCATTCGAGTCTGCTGTTTTACTTTCCCACATGTGATAATATCACACAGTTTTTTTTTCTTTTTTCTCAGTTGTTACAAGAGTGTTCAGTTAGGTCCACTGGGCCTATGTAAAGAGGCAGAGCCTCATCTGGTAATTCAGGTTGTCATTTGATCAGGGGAGCACCAAGATGAAGGATAGACTGCAGTGTGTTACAGAGCACCAGGAATTAGGCTCTGGATCTGTAATATGTTTGCACCCAGTATCAAAGCAAGAAACAATTGCCTGATGGCATTGTGAGAGCATGGACTCTGTGGAATAACACTTCAGTTCAAGCTTGTATACCTCTCAACAGGTCAGAAGTTGACATATTTCAGTGCATCATTTACAGAAGGAAAGAACTAAATAACTATCATGGTTAGCAAATGTGAAAAAAAGAATAATTAGTCTTTATAAATGTACCTAATTTAACTTTACCCTTGATAGTTCTCCAAGACAAACTACCTACTTCTAAGTGATACATTGGACACTTCACATTTCCACTAAACCTAGTTAACTTCACTGAATGCTCAAAAAACATGCACCACCACACTATACTAGCATGTAAACAGCTGTATAGTTGCAGCTAGAGCCTGTAGAAATAATCACAGGGTACAGCCCAGAAACAAGCGCATGTAATATCAACAAGCTTTACAATAAAAGGAAGAAAATTTGACCAAAATAAGAAGAGTAATTCCCAGAATAATAGAGCTGTTGTTGCTGAAATAAACAAATAACTGAGGAGCTTAATAAAAGCAACCAACAACAAGTCTGAGGCTAAAATAGCTACCCAATCACAAGGCATATTTTAGTTATGTTCATAATCTGAAAAGAACAATGCACTGAGCTTATTGTGAATGATGTTTCCAACACTGAGGCTGAATATAAATGTATTGACCCATAAATGTTGCTCTGACTTTACCCCTCTAGCCTCTCTGTCTGTCCCTCAAGATATACCTGAAATTTCCTGCCCCCAGCTATCACACAAGCCCAAGTCCTAGAAGTACTATTTAAAGTTAAAATACTGCATCAATAGGTCCTGACAATATCCCTGGATAACATGAAGAACAATTTAGCCACCCCTATCAACACTCAGCCTTCATACAGGTTTGATACCATGTGAATGAAGTACAGCTACAGTCATTCCCCTGCATAAGGGAGGACCTTTAACAGACCCAAGCAATTATAGACCCAAAAGTCTGAACAGCCTCATATGTAAAGTCATGGAAGGATGTATCATGGAAATAATCAGTAAAAGGGATCCAAGATGGTTGTCAGCCGATAAACACACCCTCCTTATAGCTCCTGAGAAAAATAATCTTTAAAACAGAAAAAAGCTATTATTGCTAATTATCGAGCCCAAGAAATCTAAGATAGATTTGTCGGAAGTATTAGAAAACTGATCTATGTACTCTGTATAGAAAAAAAAGCCTCTTTATAACAATGGGAATAAGTTAAATTAAAACAAACAGAAATTGTTGAAAATCCACACAAACTTATAAAAATAAACACAAAGGAACCAAGTCCAAAATCCACTCCTAAGTAGGTTTATTGAAGCGCTTTTCGTTTCCCAAATAAAAACTTCATCAGAATACAATTTCAAACCCAGCCCAGAATTTATAGTAAACCCCCAATAATTAGCATAAAGCCATTAACTTGAATAAATTCTATTTGGGAAATGAAAGCGCTTCAATAAAACTAATTAGGAGTGGATTTTGGACTTGGTTCCTTTGTGTTTATTAAATTAAAACAAGCTCATTCCAAGGATCATTGCCACATGTAATCCAGGCCCGAGTTCCTTTGGAAGTAAAGGAAAGAAACGGAATGGGTAAAGCTAATCTCTTTTAAATAAATAATATGTCAACAGAAATGGAACAGATGGAAGTAAAAGTTTCAAAAACTAGATTATCACAAATTGCATCTCCGGAGAAAGAAATGGTCACCAAAAGGCAGAGAACCTTAAAACCGCAGGAGCAAGAAACACAGAAATCCAGTGCAAAACCAAAAACTGATCAACTGCACAGCTTGTAAGACCTGAAGTCGGTGCTTCAACCTTTACAAGCTGAAATACAAAGCTTTTCTGAAAAACTAACAGGCTTTGGTAATAGTTTGGGAGAAATAATGACTAGACTTGAGCAAACTGAAGCCAAAATGATAAGCAATGAAGTAAAGATTGAAGAGATCCAAAAAGAATTAAAAGCAAAAGAGTTTTCTGTAAATCAGAGCCAGCAAAATTTAATAGATTTGGAAGCCAGAAGTAGAAGGAATAACATCCTCATAAGAGTTATTACTGAAAGTTACAAACAACCGCAACTACAAAATGTTCTAAGAGAAATCTTCGCTGCATTGCTAGGTAGTGAAGAACTGATCCAGGAAATCACTACTGAACGAGTCCACCAAGCACTGCATACATTTCAAGTAACTGATAGCCCTAGACAGGTCTATGCCACAATCCTAAAGCTTATACATGTGGAAAAAAATACTTACAGCAGCCAAATCAAAAAAATTAATTCAATGGAAAGGCCGTAAAATATACTTTGCCCAAGACATTCAGATGCAAATAAAACAAAAGAGGCAGCTACTTTCGCCTTTCTGTGCATACTTCATAAATAAAAAGTTAAATTCCAAATGAAATATCTGCTACTCTAACCTTCCAACTTAAAGATCGTACATATCAGGTAAACTCACCAGGAGAAGCCAAGTCTGCTTTTCTCCAAGCTTTTAATGAAGTTCCACACCTTAAAAAATGAAGGCAGTCCTTTTCTACTTTTTTTTTTTGTCCAAGTTAAGCACTTGATCAAAACAAGAATACTTAAATAAGTGTTTAAATTCAAATTGATCTAAAATAAAAGTATTCTGTCAAAAATAATTCCATTGCAGTGTTCAAAAGGAACTGGAAGTCAAGGGAAGTGAAAGTACGAGTGGGCTAATAAATTTGTATTGATGTAGCCGATACTGCATAAATCAGAGTTACACTCATCAATTCCCCTCATATAATGCTCTGCAAAGATTTTACATTAAATTACAGTGAGAATCGGCAACTAAATAAAATAAACTTCAGGCATAAAATAAAATAGCCCACATGATAAAACAAGGTATGCAACCATTCTATTATATATTAAGACAATGTATTTAGTCTGGAATTTTGGAAAAACAAGAGTAAGCCATGCTAACTGTGCAAAAAGAAGTATGAAGATAAAAAGGAAGGGGTAAAGTGGAAAAATAATTACCAACCTGCTTTGAAATGGGTCTGTTATATATTTGAAGTTTCAAAACTTCAAACCTCATATGTTCAACAACATATTAGCAAACTTTGAAACTTCAAAAATATAATAAAGAAATTAAAAAAAATTACCTGAATGCTCTGAGCAGGGGGCAAGCCCCCCTGCACCCCCACACCCCCCTACTTAAGTATACCACCTCCGAGATCGCACTTCAGTGCAGAAAAGGGAAAATTTCCCATTCTGTGCTATACGGAGCCATTGCTTTTAACCTTTGAACTTTTCAAAGTTCGATCATATGGTATCGACCAAATGACATTCGAACTTTGAAAAGTTCGAATAATTAATAGGGACCCCTTTGAAATATAAGGAAATAATTAGTAAGGACATAAGGAATCTCCAAACACTCGACCCATTTCAGTTTTGATGCATCAAGCGTAGATCGTGCTTATTCAACCTAGTGGACTTTTTTGAAAAGGTCAGCAAAGCACTGGATGAAGATATAATGGTACACACCGCATACCTCAACCTGACCAAAGTTTTTGACACAATCCCCCACTCCGGAATAGTAGAAAAGCTAAATAAACTGAGGCTAAACCCCTGTGTCACTCACTGGACTGACAACACACTTACAGGTAGGATGCACATAATCAAAGAAACCAGTCACCAGTGGTGTCCCCTAGGGTTCCGTGCTGGCATCTCTCCTGTTCTACTTTTCTGAGTTAAAAGTGAATACCACAGGGCTCTGGCTGCCTAAGTTTGCACTTGAGAGCAAGATAAGAACAGTCATCTTTCTGAAAGGTTTGTCCTAAATAAATAACTGTTACAAAACTCGTGGACTGAAACTAAATGACAAAAAATGCATCATTTTATCCTTTGGGAAGTCATCTACCATGGGAAACTACAACATTGAGAATGCACCCATAAGAGTTGGCCCAGTTGTTTGGGATTTGGGAACTTATGTAAACAGTGGCCTAATGTTTGAGCAACATGTGTGCATTGTCATAAGAAAGTTCTTCTGTATTTCACAGCTTATATAAGAAAGCCCTTCCATATTTCATAGCTTATATACAAAGGGATCGTGTCTAGATCTAGGGATGTCATTGTCCCCCTCTATTTAGCCCTCATTAGGCCAGTCATTGAGTATAATGTCTCCTTTAGCATGTATCTGTCCAGACACATGCAACAACTGGAATGTCCACAGAGATACCTTAGTAAAAGGATATAAGACCTAAACATGTCCTACATGGGCCAACTCAAAGTCTTGTCACTATACTCGGTATCCTACATACTGCTAAGTGTTGACTTGTGTCTGACATACAAGGCATCCTCTGACCCAAAACTGATGGATTTACTGCTCATCAGCAATTCAAATGGCTTCAAAAATGCTCAGTCTAGAGATCTAAACCTTTTCTGCAACATCAATAGAATGGTTTGGAGGGAAAATTATATTTCTCAGAAGATCCCTCTACTCTGGAATAGAATCCATATCTACATAGAACAAAGCTCATTGTCCATATTCAGACACAACTTGGATTTATGGATGGGAAGCAGAAAAATTATCCTAGTACTGCCCCCTGTACTACTAATGGAGAGAGTCAACTCCTTAATACTTTATCCTATGTATGGGTCCCCTCAAATTATCTGTGGTATGATCTCTGGTATTTACATTAAGGGTAGTATATAATTATTAACCATGGGATGAGTAAGGCCAATGTAACATCAAATGGGATAGGCTAATTTGAGCACCAAAAGGGAAACTGGCTAGGCTTAAGATGCACACCCCCTACCTTGATCTGGCCAAAGCCTTTGACACTATTCCCTACTCAGACATAATAGATAAATTCTCTCAACTAGGCATCAATCTATATGTAACATGATGAGTATCAAACTGGCTCACTGATAGAATGCACCTAATCAAAACAGGGGAAGCCACCTCAAGCTGTAGACCTTTAATGAGCGGTGTACCACAGGGATCGGTCTTGGGGCCTCTGTTATTCAGGACATACTTCTATGAGGTGCAGGCCAAAAACCAGTGAGCTATGGCTGACCAAGTTTGCAGATGACTGCAAGCTGGGCAAAGTCATAATTCCCCAAGTGATGTGGATATCCTCCAAGAGGGTCTCACCTAAACAAATGACTGTTACCAGAAACATGGCCTCAAGCTGAATGCCAAAAAATGCATCATCATCCCCTTTGGGGAGAGTGATGTCCCCACATATTATCACATTAATAACAATGCCCTAAGTACACAATCAGTAGTGAGGGATTTGGGTACCCAGGTTGATAGCAACCTGACTTTTGACCACCATGTTGCTTCCGTTGTACGGAAAGCTTTCTACATGGCCCACCTCATAAGTAAGGATATCTCATCCAGGGACAAAGAAGTCATAAGATCCCTGTATTCTTCCCTTATAAGGCCAATTATTGAGTATAACTCTGGCTTTGGCATGTACCTCGCAAAGCACATGTAGCAGTTGGAGAGACCACAGAGGTTCCTCACCAGGAGAATCCAGGGCCTCAAACACCTACCCTACACAGATAGGTTAAAAGCCCTGTCCCTCTACTCATTTTCATACAGACTCCTCAGAGGTGACCTCTGTCTGACATGCAAAGCAATCTCAGACCCCACCTTGATGGAACTGTTGCATATCTGCAAGTCAAGCTCCACTCGAGCAACCCATACACACAACCTCAACCTGTTCTATGATATCAATAGGACTTGTTGGCAGGAAAAATTTGTGTCCCAGAGATTCCCCCATCTGTGAAATAGACTCCCTCTCCATGTCAAGCAGAGTACCTCATTATCCCTTGTTAAGCACAACCTGGATAACTGGATGAGAAAATGAAAATAAACTCCTGGGATTCCACCTGTGTCCCTGCTGGACAGGGGCTGTGGGTGCTGACTTGTCTAAACATGGGCTAAACTCTTGGCTAGTCTTATAAGGGACTCACAGCCAATAGCCTAGTAACCTCCTATGACCCATATTAGCAGCTGGCATAGTGCTTACCTAGGAACCTGTTAGCAAGCTGTTTTGGGCAGTAATAATGCTTCTGACAGTGGAACTGATTTTATAAAAGAGGGGAAATGAATAGTGTTGATTATTACAGATGATATTAAGTGAGAAAAATAGCTGCATAGTACAGGTTACGCATTCATTGTGCTATAGATCTAATGAATCAACCATTTAGTTTCCATGGGTAGACCACACCTAAGACGTTCATCAGGCATCACTCATTTGGTTTGAGGTTTGGCTTGCCACTGAAGCTATAATCATTGCCTCAAAAAAGGACATGCTTTTCACACAACAGAGAACCTACATCTAATGTGGCTCACTAAAGAGCATTCTGTAACAGGTAAAACCTAACTGGTATAAATCTCACCATCAGCACCCAGTAATGTAGGAAAATTCTATTTTATATACGGATTACTGTATCTTATCAGTACCAGTATAATATATTTATTTTTAGAATACCCCAAATAACACATTCTACAAACGTTTGTTTTTAATTTTTTTTTTTACATATTTGCTTTCAAAGCTTGTAAGTTATTTCTTGATTACCACCACATATTTAATAATAGCATAATATGCATATTTAATGATATACAATACTTAAGAATTTCAAGTACCCATTTAGGATATATTCTGTCTGACACATCCACAAGCTGTTCTGAACTTAGCGTGACCTATTTTATGCTGATATAACCTTCATGCTATAGAGGCAATATATTTTAAATAACCTTTGAGTTTTTTTTTGCTTATCTGTCCTTTAGTCCTTATTCACCCCCTCCTTTCCTATATTTCTTGCTGCTTACATAATAAATTATCACTAAAATAAAACCGCAGATAAGAACGTTTTACTATGGATGCAGCACAGAAAAGGAAACAAAGCCCCATAAACAAATCTGCTGAATTCCCGAAAACAAAATGTCTTTTTTTTTGTGTATACAGCTATGTGTCCATGTGTTTAGATAATCCTTTTACAGAATCTTATGTCAATAATGTCTTGCCTTTGATAACTGAATTTATAATTAGTTATATATTGATTAAAATATGCAAATTTGGCATCCATGATGGTCTCGTGCTTTCACTATGAAGGATTGGAATGTTGATTACTCAAAAATCACTTCTGCAATCACAACCAGTTCAGCAAGTTAATGCCATTCATTGTAGCTCCACACATTGGAAACATTTATTTTTGCACAAGGCTGCCACCTTGCACCACCCGTAGCTGTCAACTTTCCATGTCCAAAATGTGGAACAAATGTGGAACATGTACTAACAGCTTACTAACAACATCAAATAGGAAGCTAACTGCATGGTTAAAATGTGTTAATTTCTAATTATTAATATGATTCATTATTATTTTTAATGGAAGTTAGAGAAAAAAATTTATGTGTGAGAGATCCTTTAAATGTGAAATATTGACAAACATGGACTTTTTAAGACGAAAAATTAGGAATTTTCTTCATAATGAGGTACAGTTGTAAGGTATGCATATGTGGGGAGCAAGCCCCTAAAACCTCACAAATCTCTGTCTATATATATATATATATATATATATATATATATATATATATATATATACGTATATATGCCAACTTCGTGGTCACACACAATTGGGAAAATGAGAAACACCTCAAACCAGTGCACTACCGTCTTGAGTGATCACTGTTTTTGTTACAAAAGAACCACGGATTCAGGAGCAATGGGACATAAGCCAATGATTCTAAGGTCCTTTGTCTATGATCATCTCATCTATAGGTTGAGAGATATAAGTGGCAGCTAAAGAGTAGGAATGAAATCCAATATATTATGACAGACAATTGGAAATAGGTTCATAGGGAGTTACTGGGCTTACAGATCGGGGAAGCATTGACAAACATAGGCTAAATTCACACTTGCCCCCAAGCACTGCCTGGTTAGGTGACTTGTTCAAGATCACACATCATGCAAATGAGGGCTGAAGGAATCAAACCCTGCACCACAGGAACTACAGCTCAAAGCCTTAACACACTGTACCAACTTAATGAAAACCCAAAAGGAAAAGGAAGCAATGTGGTCTAACATGAAGCTTAGGGACAAATTAAAGGTTAAGGAAAGGTCATGAAAAATGGGAAATGGTTCAATAGTAAGGAAGAGAAGTCCACAAAAAGGTTAGAAAGTAAGCAACTAATGATATTACAGTGTTTAGTATTAGAATAGAAAAGAACCTGTCCACATGAATAAAGGATGCTACGAATGGTTTATTTAGATATATATCCAAAATCAGAAGAGAAGGACTGTAAGTAAATGAACAATAATTAACAGCAAGGTGTATCAGGAGGACAATAAGGAAGTAATATTCCTAAATTATTTCTGTGCCTTTGTTTATGAAGGGAACAAAAGTAGAAGAATGTCAGCAAGGGAGAGGGAAAGGAGACTGATCATAAAATGTAGAGACCGGGTAACTACTCAAAGGTATTTGAAGGAATAATTCTGCTGCAAGTGAATGATAAAGCCCAAAGTCCTTACTGACTATCACCCTAGGGGCCAAAAGAAGCTATCCAGAGATCTGCCAAACAGTCATGGTGTTTCTTCATCAGATCAAAAGGGAATAATTGTCCATGAGTCAACATAGTCAGCAAGGAGTAGGCAAAAGCAACCACAGGAACTAAAGGACGGCTAGCTTGACCTTGGTTGTGAGAAAATAAACAGGAAATATTTGAAGAAAAGACTAGTCCAATTTCTGAAGGTAACCATTTACATGAGATCAACCAGCTTTAGTTCATGGCTAGAAGATCCTAGTACTCTGTAGTTCTGAAGATCATACGTCTCCAAGGCCATACACAGAATGAACGCAGTCCACAAAAGGATAATAAAAATATTTTCATGTCTACTACAAGAACCACAGAAAGAATATTAGAGGGAAAGACAGACATACAGATAGGCAGACAATAAAACAATTTAATATGCTTAGTTTTAAAGAAAAGAGGTAGTAGCCAGCATGACACCCTGACTACATCCCCAAAATTAGTCCAGGAATGTAGTATATCTCAGAAAAAAGGGAAGTAAAAATAGAAAGTAGTCAGATTTAAAGTTATTTTCCCCCTTGCGTTTTGTGTTTGAAACATCCTTCCTGAAGACAGTATGGTATCAAAAACAATAGAGGAAGTCAAGAATGTTTAAGACAGATGAAGACAGTTCTTGTAAGGAGTACAGAAACAAGGCCTTAGTTCAGCTAGATAAGCACCTTATTAAACTATGACAAGGGGCAGCTCAAAAAGTTGTGGGACCCTTATCTCCCTTAAAGTCTATGCTACTGATACAAAATGCTGAAGAAAGTGGCCTAACGACTCTTTTTTTTTTTTAATTCCTTAAAAATACATGCTTATTAATTTTTCAATTATCTGTTTCACAATGGTATGAAGCTCTATGAATATAATGTTTGAAAAAGTTTAAGTACCTCTTCCATCCAGCTGTCGGGTCTATACCTATAATAGTGACAAGAGGTTTTACAAACTAAAGAATTTAAGAAAGCCTTTGAAGTCAGAAAAATAAAATGAAAGCACCGAAAAAATATGGTTAACAACTAATTTTCTAAGCCCATCAGCAACCATGATAAAAACAGACAATGAAGGAAAAAAAGTCAGTTCCGGAAGATCATATTGGCTTATTTTTAAGAGGAGCTGGGTAGTTGACAAAGAAAAGGGCTACTGGCCATCATAGAAAAGGTACAGACAGGTGCAAGTAAAGGAGGAAATGTAGACGTCCTCAAAGAAAACACCTGAATGTAATAAGGAAGCCAGTCAGGCTGAATAAGGAAAGAGCTTTAAGCTTTAAATAAAATCAGTGAAGTGTGCTGAAGATTCTTCTCATCAGTGATAAGATGTGTAACATAGTAAGTACGCTAAAATTAAAACAATAAAAGGTGATAGATTATGCCAAACAGTGATAAGATGTATAACATAGTAACTACACTAAAATTAAAGCAATAAAAACAGGTAGATGATGCCAAAGCAGGCAAACAATGTATTTTATTGATTTAACAACTGTGTAAGGTTCATCAAACAAAATGCAATATTTCCATACTAACAAGGAAAAGCTATTAGCTTAGCAGAGGAATGGAGGATATGCAAAATGACAGCTGCCCTGAAGTACACCATATAGAAAGAATGCACAAAGCTGCAACTTGCTACAATGTGCTAGCAGAATTTTTTATACTGTGTTACTCTATCTGCCTTACTGTTATCATAATAATCTCCCATTCTCTCTTCCTGTTATCCCCCACTGGACAGCATTACCTAGAACATATATGATCCTAGAAGTACTAAGATTTTCTAGCAAGTAGTTGTGACAAGTTTCTGTCTGATACCGCTCATTGTGTATTGTTAGTGTGTGTCACACATTGATTAGCTATAGTCATTATTCTAACCATACCTTACATGTACCATGTGGGAAATGAAAGCAGATCAGATAAGTGATGAAAACTAACCCTTTCTTTTAGCTAATACTAACTATAAATCAGGATCCATTCTAACAGCTTAATTGGGTTAAAGCTGTTAATATTAAAAAAAAATGTGCTACTTCATCACGTGTTCCAAGAGAGCCACCACAAAAACTTGATGCATTGCATAGAATAAAACTCTGCTTAATCCAAGCTCAGCTCCTTGTCCCACCGACTCTACTTTGTGCCTTCCCTATATCAACTAATCTAAAAAATCAAATCTAAATAAGCCAGAGGAATGTGACTTTACCACTAGTCACTCATATGAATACTATTACTGCTCTTCCCTTATGCGATTCCAGTTGCTCGAGTTCCAAAACATACTAACTTATGCTCAATTAAAAACTATGCATAACATCACAAACCACCCTGAAACTGTCTGGTTATAAGTACTATCATTATTATTAAATAAATTCCCAGAAGACATCCCAGATCACAATATCTAATTTCTTCCACCAAATCTAATCCCTGCCAGTGACACTCACTATACTCCGTATACACAGCCAAAGTTTGAACTTCCCCACTCCCAGAGATTAGATCAGAAAAGAATACAAAGCATTTTCTACTAAAAGCTAAAAAACTTACTCAAAAAACACTTGGTCCTGCTCCTGTCTGAAGGGATGATACAAACTTACAGCATTAGTTTCCATCTAATTCTCCTAGATTTTAGTGTTTCGTTGTAACCTTAAATCTGAAAACCTTCATTTTATTGTATACCTCTAACCCCTAGTTACTAACAGATTTACCTATACTCTCGTATATTATTCTGAACACTGAATTTGCAATATCTACTCACCATAAAACGTGTATGGTTTTAGGAAACTGCAAACTAATCCTCCTTAGAGATATTAAACTTGTGTCACTCTATAAAACTTTTATTATACCTAAAACACACTGAACTATGTTTCTGCATGCTGTCATTCTATGCATACCTCTCAATCGTATCTCGTTACGAGGAGTATTCCTAATTCAGAGCCCTATAAACTGCTGCACAACTCACTCTTCCACACTAAAAGGCTCTGCCACAGATATTTTTTTGACTGTTACTCATAGTAAATAATATTGAGTCTTATTAAGGCATCAAAAGAAAGTTTTGTATAAGTTAACACATTTTAACCATCCTGTGAGTTTCTTAGTTGTAGTTACTAGTAAGCAATGAATAAGTATTCATAGGCTCTTAGGTAAATACTAGACTAACTGCCCTTGTGAGCTATTTTAAACCTAGCCAGTTTCTTGTTTTTGAAATAACCTATCCCATTTGGTTGTAGATTGGCTTTACCTATCCCATGGTTGATTATATATTACCCCTAATGAGTATAACTGTGATCATACTATAGATGATTTGAGGGGACCAGTTCATGGGATAAAGCATTTAGGGGCTGCCTCGTTCCATTAGTACTACAGGGGGCAGTCCTAGGATAAAGCTTCTGTTTCCTATTCCTAGATCTAAGTTGTCCTTGAAAATATCCAGGAATGAGCTTTGTTTTATGTGGACAAGAATCTTGTGTTTTATGGCTTTTTTTTATTTCTGTTTTTTTACGTCTCGTTTTTTTATTTTTATGGGGAGTCTGTTCCACAGCAGCTGTATCCTCTGAGAGCTGTACCTGTTACTCTAAGCTGTTCTGTTGATGTTGCAGAAGAGGTTTAGTTCTACATTTTGCCCATTTGTTCCATGTTATTAGAGGTAGTGCTCCACATTTTTTTCAGCTGGGAGTTTGAAAACTGTGGTTCTATTATTGACTTACAATGTTTATTCTTTATATAATTTCTGTTTCCTTAATGTTCATATCTCTTTGTATATTAGACAAAAAGAGCTGTACATAAAATACTAAGGAGACCTTAAAGTCACAGTTTGCTTTAACTTTCCTCCACACAATTCTGTTGATAAGAGTTAGCCATTAGCTTAGTCACACCACCTAAGTAATAAAGAGATAAATAAGCAAACAAATGAATAAGCTATAATGCTCAAAAGGGTGTGTGATAATGTGTAATTAATACCAGCCCAGGGGTGTTATTTAGTCTAATGTCTAATTACACATTAAAACACACCCTGGAGGGTATTATTACACTAACAGAATGGACTCTCTGTAATGTTGTTGTGTTTTACTTTATTTTTTTAAGTACTATATCACTTTTTATATATATTTTTGATGTAAAATGGTTCCCCCGCGTAATGTTTCAAACATTTTGTACTATATGTTAATGATGTTGCAGGAAGCATTTTACATCAAAAATATATAAAAAAAAATAATATAGTACTTAAAAAATAAATAAGTAAATAAAACACAACAATCTTACAGAGAGCCCATTCTCTCTCTATCACACACAGTCCCTTCTTGCACACACACACACACACACACACACACACACACACACACACACACACACACACACACACACAGTCTCCACTGGTTTTATACTCAAATTCACTCACACAAGCATAACTGTCAACCTCTTAGCACAAAAAATCTGTACAAAGCCCCCAAAATAGGGACAATTTCTAAATATTGCTCTTATAGTTGCTAGAATAAAAGGTCTTGCGTTACAATGCATTTTCTGAAAGATATAAAACCTGAAACTCAAATATTTTGTCATTTATGAATTTACTCCCCATGGATTTGCCAGAAGACTTCAGAAAGCCACACATTTTATGAGGAACCAACAAAAAATAAGTGAGAAAAGTCTGGGCATTCTGTGAAATTTTGGACAGTTGACAGCTATGCACACAAAACTGCTCTCTCTCTCTTGATCTCACAAATAGTCTCTGCTTTCATACACGCATTCACTCACACAAGATTGTTCTCACTCTCTCTATCTCTATCATACAGAGTCTCCTCTGATTTCATACACTCATTCAGTCATATAAAACCACACACTCTCTCTTGATCTCTCACACACGCAATCTCCTTTGCTTTCATACAAGCATTCACTCACATAAGATTGCTTTCACTCTCTCTCGATCTCTCACTCACAGTCTCCTTTGCTTTCATACAAGCATTCACTCACACAAGACTGCTCTCACTCTCTCACACACAGTCACCTCTGCTTTCATACATGCATTCACTCACACACGCAGACAGAAACATAAACACACTCCTACAAATACACACACACACACACACACACACACACACACACACACACACACACACACACACACACGCACACACTTTTTTCTTTTTTTACCACTCGCTAAGCAGCAAAAATGCTACTTAGGGAGTGTAAAGTAATGGTGGATGTTAGTTTTTTTGCAGTCCAAGCTCCATGGCAGATTGATATGCTGCTGTGAAGTGGTGGACTCGTTCAACGGGCATTACTTGTACAGTAATACCCTGTTGGGGAATGTTCATTCAACAATCAGGTCACTGATGTACAGTTTTGCCCATTGTCTAATGGAAATAAACTATGATTATGGCCATAAAAGCAATTCACATGACCATGCAGCTGAAAAAGAAATAAACCAAACTGTAGATAAAAACAATTTAAACAGTTTAAGCAGCAAAATGCAAAGAAATATAAAACAGGCATACTTCCAATATTAATTAAAACTAAATCTAATGTAAATGCTAAACAACAAAATGTAAGTTAAACAAAAGCAAAAATAAATGGTTTAAAACTGCTGCTACTTCTCTAAATATTATCAGGCAAGATTACATGTATAGCAGTTGCTAACCTTCCATACTTATTGAAATCTCCAGAATACCTGTCCACAGCTCTACTATCCACCCTTCAGACTTATCCAATTTCCTTAAATGTATTTCAGCTAGCCAGAGGTAGCCATACAGACTTTCATATTGTAGAGCAAATTAACCCCAAGTTTTAAGTCATGAATGAAATGGACTCACACTCTCATCTTTTTGGGTGGTACCTACTACACTTGCCATACCTCATCAGGAAGGATATTGGTAGCCCTAAAAGTCTAAGTACAAACTTTTCACAACTTGCTAGCCCAGGGTATACTGATCCTCAGAAAGGACTAAGGTTATGCATGCTTAGAGGGAGTTCACCTTACCAAAGGGAGATGGTTCTCGCATTTGAATATCTCCAGTGGTTCACATGTAAATATGTCCAGTCCTATTAGAATTCAATGATGCTCAGGCAACATGTTCTTTCAAATGCTTTGGTAATCATATCCTGCTTTCCCCTCATTAGTTGCACAGATGATATAGGATACCATACTATGATATGTTACATTCAACAGAAACTGTATGTCACATTCTGCAGATACAGTAATGTCATATTCTGCAGATACTTTAATATGTCACATTCTGCAGATACTATAATATGTCATATTCTGCAGATACTATAATATGTCATATTCTGCAGATACTTTAATATGTCACATTCTGCAGATACTATGATTAGCCATTAAAAGATGCTGTATCTCTTCCCATCTTGAAGAATGCCCCATGGTGAAGGACGGCATTTACCAGAAACTCTTAAGGGTATTCACAGATGTGTTAGTTAAGCCATTAATGATGTCTTTCTCTGCATACACAGTTGTAGCATGCTGGCTTATTTTGTTCATTTCATGTAGCCTTACTGCTGTTAAATCAAAACTGCCATTAGCTTTGGTTATCTTAACATAGTGTGGGGTGGGACAGCTTTGAGTCGGCTCATCACCCTGCTATCCAGCTGTCAAATGCATCAGTTACAGTCAAACTGGGCAGAGTTGTTGTACAGTGGTACAGATTTGTCACTTGCTGCTACAGACTCTTGCAATGAGAGCTATCTAGGCCTCCTTCAAAAGGAACCTTGATGATTGGATGGGAGATAGAAAATTCACCCCGAGGATCACGTCAGTCGCCCTGCTAGACAGGGGTCCAGGGAAGTAAATACTGTGGGAAGAAATAGCCAGGGAATTGTTATGGCTAGGCTTGTATAGGCCCTAGGGCCAATAGCCTAGTACCAACCTATGAACCTTTTCTCATCTGGGTAGACCCATCTTGCATTCATCACATGACAAACAGGGTTAGTTTCACTTTCTTCCTTGTCATTCAGTCCATCACTCTCTGTAGTATCTCCTTTCATTCATTGTGCTGAAGTTGCCATTTGGCTGTGGCCTTCTTTCTAGTGTGATTTCCACTGCAGGAAAGTTTTTGTTCTTTATGCTAAAGCCTAAGCATGATATGTGAACATCGGATGATCACTTCTTTAACTAAGGCTTAAGGTGATTTATCACCTCATAGGGACCTTGTCTTTCATGGAAACACTGGCAGCTACAAAGGCTTTCCTTCTGCTGATGGCACCACTTAGTCATATGTGGTATCTTTGATGGCAATACTGTTTGTTATGAATCATTTGGAGATATGTAGAACTTCAGAAGAGAGACCTCTGTCTCTGTACAATTCATATATTTAAAGAGCAAGAGCCATAGTTAATGGTTTACCCATAGCCTCCCCTCAACTGTAGATGGTATAAAGAATGCTCTAGCAATTACTGGATGTAAGTTCAGTCACAGAAAGGCATACATGCAGCTTGCAGTGAAGGAGGTAGGATCTATTTACCTGATGCATTTGACCCTTCCAACTTATCGAAGACTGGAGTAGGCTGACCTATTTTCAAGGTCTTACAGTTTTGCCTGTGTCTTTTCACATATTCCATTTAGCTTGTGATAATCCTCAATACAGGTTTCTATTGGTGCATGTTTATGCAGTTGCCCCAAACTTGCCAAGTGTAAAATCATCATCTGCTCCTTTTTTTTCATGTGTTTATTTGTCATTACTTTGTCACCCACCACTGCAGTTAACATCTTATTTGTTACTTAAAGTACAGGACAAGAGACAAAAATAAATACCAAATTATTCATGAATAAGCACAATGCAACCTGAATCAGAAATTAATTTGATTTTGGTGTGGAAATTGCACTCTCTGAAGAGGGGTCTATGGCCATTCAAAGGTTAGCTTTGATTTAATATGTATATGTATGGATGTAGGGCAGCCGGCCAAACAATCACAATGCCAATGACCAGAATATATATTAACATCAAAATTTGTAACATCAAGAAGTTCTGCACATGTTCTAGGGATTAACCCAGAGTGGACTAACCCAAAAGCAATGTTTTTTTGCAGGGGGCAAGCATCCCTGTACTCCATGTTAATTATATATACTAACTGAGATAGCATAATCCCCAGGGAGAGTAAATATTCTCCTACCTGGGAACTGTAGATCTCGCATACCTGTCTACCATCTGTTTCTGTCAACCAAACAGAAGTCAACAATGCGATCATTTGATCACCTATCGTACTGCCATATATAAATGTGTGTGCAGGTGTGTGCAAGTGTGTGTGTGTGTGTGTGATGTGTGTATATATATATATATATATATATATATATATATGTGTGTGTGTACCTTTACAATAAGTTATTGTATCTGATACTGATTACACCATGTACATTTATTGCGGAAAACAACTGAGGTGTATTCTTCAGGGCTGCTGTCACCTGGCCACCTCAGAAGTCATCATACTGCTTTAAGACAATCTAATCATGCACCGTGACTTACCCAGAAGAGTAATACATTGTAGGATTTAGTGGATCTGGCACTGTAAAAATGTATTTTTCTTCAAGTGGTGTTAAAATATTGACTGCATTAATATGCCACTTGTAACTTGAGCTGCAGCAAGGTATTGGGTTAAAAAGAGCCAAGATCTTGTAACAAGTAGTTCAGTTTAATGTCCTCAGTATTTTACCCCATCACACCACCACCAGCATTTAAATCAACCTTCTGTGTGCTGCACAGGTCCGTTCTCCACCAGTGCTATCACACATCATAGGCACATACCAAACAAACTTTTTTCATGTGGATCCCCTCAATTCAATGGAGAAGCTTTATAGCTATCCAGCTATGTATCCACCCGAAAGCTGGGAAGGGGAGTGTGCATGCAGCACCACTACAGTGTGTGTGTGTGTGTGTGGGGGGGGGGTAGTTTTTTTTTTTGTTAATGCTAAGCCCTTCCTCCTTAATGTTTGGAAATGTCATCAAAGGTAATTCTGCAATAGGTGGTATGAGGGAGTCATTTTCCCCTAAACTTTGACATGCCCATCTAATGCCAGACACTTACCTGTCCTAGTCAATGCCCCATTTATGGCTCCAGTCTCATCCAGCCCAAAAAAAATCTCTGCCCCAGCATGTTCCCTCATTGTTCTCCTCGGAGAGGTAAAAAAAAAACATTGTGTCATCACTGCCCTCCTCCTCTCCCCCCTGTGATTTTCTGCTGCCTATGCCAATACTTGAACCTAGGTCATCTGGGTTGTTGTACTCAGGTGTTTAATCATTTGTGCCATGGAGACAAAATAAATGTACTGCAACTGATGGAGCTTGCACATACCCCCCCCCCCCCCAGTAAGAAACTGTTCAAGCTTTGTATGAGAGATAAAACACAGTGAATATTATGCACAAATACAGGAGGTGTTCAGTGACATGACAATTTTGACCTAAATATAAAACTCATATGGGTGTAGAAGACTGAAGACAGTTTTTAGCATGAAGCTGCTCTTCCACTCCCCTTTTGTAAACTTAGAAATCAATTAATATTCTAAAAAAGAAGGCCGAGCCACTTCACAACATTTATAATTACAAAAAAGAAAGAAATTAAATCTTTAAACAAAGCAAGCAAATTGACTTGTAGCAGGTAACAGAAACACAATTCAGGAGGGTAGAAGTTCAAGGTAGCTGCCATTTGACAGTACACAAGGAAGCATATAGCATAATTCATCATGCTTTGAAACTGATCTTAAAAAAATCCTAAAATCCTTGTACTAAGCCAGTTCACTGGAGGAATTTTTCTTGCCAATGCCAACAGCCAAAAAGAGAAACAGAACTCTTGTTTCATTTCAGAAGAAAAAAATGTCCAACAAGGCAGAAATGATCAACACTCCACAGGCAACACACAGCAGTGCAAAGATGTTAATGGAAGACTATGGTACAGTGTGAAGGTGCAAATAAACATGTTATAACACAGTGTAATAATCAAGGCTAGACAGGGTAAGTGCCAACACAAGTCTTCAGAAATGGAAATGAATCTGCAAGGGTCTTATAATCTGCTTAAATAAATATGTTTTATTACTGATACATTGTCAACCTTGGGCACTATTTCAGCTGAAATGAAAGACACAAAATATTTGCAGAAGCTTTCAATGAATGTGAAAATACAACACTAGCAGACAACTTGTTTTTTTTTTCTTAGAGTAAACTTTAGACTTTGTTACCTGCTCCAAAGACTGAGGTAAGTTAAACTGAGAGATATTTCTGAAGTCTTCTTTAATTAAAATTCACTAGTGTACCCTCCCTCTCTCACCTAATGTCCGGAACTACTCAATTTCAACTGCTGGAGCTACAAGCATCATTTTTAAATATCCCTGTTGCTGAGCATCCTCATGGTGTAGGGTGGTCACCAAGTAAGTGTTACGATCATAAATGTAATACTGCAACATTCATTTTAAGTGTTAACTGCTCAAAATGCTGTATTTTCTGAATAACTTACTGAGAAATTCTTTTTTTTTGTTATTGTTATCCATAAAACAGGGTCACTTTTTGCCTTTTACTAAATGTGCTTTAAATGTTGAATCACTAGCTAAATATCACAATTTGTTATTGTTTTGCTTAATATTGATGCACTTTATTGTGTGGTATAACATTGTTGACCTAATACTCTAGCAGAGCTCTAAGTAGACATGCTGCATGCTTAATCTGCTCTAAAGTAATTAGTGTACTGCAAGTGTTATAAGAAATAAGATTGCTTATAGCCACAGGCAAGCCTTCCAAAGCAAAAGTCAGTGATCTGAGCTCAGTAAAGGCTTGATTATATATTCTAACTGCTGCTAATATGACACTGAAGGCATTCAGGATATCTAACTAACAAATGTGTAAGCAATGCATAGAATGGTGAGGTGTATTTATCTTGAAATAAACACAAAAGCACTGCTTTTGCTGGATTTACTGCCTATCATCTCCCCACATATTCCGGCACTCTCCTAATCTTCACTCACTCTTCTAATTCCCTTTTTTTTTTGAGTTTTCTCTAACTATCTATCATTCCAGCAGTAAATTTCCCTGAGTCTACTGTTATTGTGACCAACTAAACGATCAGAACCCTTATGAGCTAAGGGGAAGAAAGTTTCCATCAAAAAATGATGTAGGTCAAAAGCCTTGGGGTCTTATGTAAATTACCTCCATTCTATGACATATTGGTGAGCATGCCACCAGGAAGATCAGCAAACAAAATCTTACTATAGTTCTAGTTTCTGTAGGCCTGTTCCCTTTAAATGTCTAAATGAACGCAGTCCCCTGATAATCTGTACTCAGTACAACAAATCTAGTTATCTTAGTGTGCTGGATAAGCTATAGTTGCACCATACCAATAAGAATAAACTCTAGGAAGTGGTAAGAGACCACACAAAGTGCATTTCATTTAAAAGGACCGATAGAAAAGTTACCATTAGTGAGTTACTGCAACTACCATTCTGGTCCAAGGTGGGAGATGGTCTTTTGTGTATGCTTTGCATGCTGAGGACTGGCTCTACCTGCTCTGTTCACTCTCATTTTCCTCCGGCTCACTCCGCTCCCCTACCCCCATTTACCTACCACCCCCACTATACCTACATTTATTTATAAGTAACCACTCCCACAAACTCCATTAATCAAGAACACATCCATTTTCCTGTCCAGTAAATTACTCTTATGTATCAATTCGTAATCAACCTATAATTAGTCTCTATCTTCCCTAAGTCCCCAACTCAAACCCAAGCAGTCTACCAGCACCTGCATTTATTACTATATAAGTATCCCCATTACTTATCAATTTTTCAGCACCTCAAGCAAATTATTTAACAAATTTTCCCATTCATATAAAGAACCCAGGACTAACTTTAGACCTCAAAGTAGGCTTAGTTACCAACACTTTAAAAACACTCAAACCCTCACAGTTGCTACGTTACTTCTTAAGTTTATATTACATACTACACACATACAGCTACACCAGAAGCAACATGCTACCCTTATACTCTACAGTTCTCATAATTCTTATAATAGCTACACATCTGACTTCCTACCATATTCATCTAAACATTTAACCTCATCCCATACTACCTCTCTACCCTACCCAAAGCAAATAAAACCCAAAACTATCATGATATCGCCTTGAATCTACAATATTACAATCATTTATCAAGACTCATATATAATTCTCCTTCAACAATCTTCTCCCCCTATTTCCCTAAGATATGATAAATTCATAGTAAAGTTCCTAAACTTCATTACATTCGTAGCATCCCAATTTACTCTTAGTGGCAATATCCACCTTAACCCTGGCACCAGAACTAATCTAGCCCACCCCAATCCCCAAACCATCATCCAGCCCCAAAATATTTTTAACCACCTCAGTAAAGGAACCAATCTACTATTACTAAACATAAACCGTAGAAGTATACTTAACAAAGTACAAGAACTACATGCCACCATCTCTCTTTACTGACCAGACATTGCTCTAATAACTGAAACTTAGCTAAAACCAGACATCATCACCAATGAAATTATACCTCCAGGATATAATATTTATAGGTTAGATATAAAGAAAACAAGAGGAATCAGTAAAGCCATTCTATTTAAAAAAAATAACCTAACTCTAAAACCTATAAGTCAAGATAACCCTGATTTAAATAATGCAGAAATAATGTTTACTAAACTAAAAATAAATTCCAGAAAACATTTAAATATAGTTGGTGCCTACATCCCACCCAGTAACAATCTCCCCACTTTAGAACACATCCTGCACTGGACATCAAAATCCCTGCCACAAGAAGCAATCATAATGGGGGACTTCAACATTGATTGGTTCACCTGTGACTCACAAAGCCCTACAGATCATGTAAAATTCCATGTCTTCTCCCAAATAATTCAGTCTCCCAGTAGGTTTGACAAAACATCAAAAAGGCAATCCATCCTTGACTGGATCCTAATTAACAGACCTACTCTCTCTCTACACCCTGGCTTTCTCACAGATACCCTCAGCGACTACCTCCCAGACTTCCTTCTCAGGTACTCAATAAATCCCTTGAAACTCAGCACTTGCCACCAAATTCATAATAAAAGAAATTTTAGCACTAAGGACTTCATATCCACACTTAAACTGTAACTGGTCGCTGTTCCAATATCTCCCCCTTAGAGGATGCCGTAGAGCACTGTAATTCCACTTTCTTTAGCATCTTGGGCAAACTAACTCCTCCTAGAACAATAAGGATAAAATCCAAATTTGCACCATGGCTTACCAAAGAAACAAGATCACTGCTAAAAACAGGAGATAAGGCTTGGGAAATACGGCACGTACACAAAAATGTAACAAATAAACAGCCACATCTAGACCTTAAGAAACAAAGCCAAAAGGTAAATCAGACAAGGCAAGGAAAAACATTATACTAATATCCAAGCAAAACATCAGAATAACCCACAATAGTTTTGGTCAGTGATAAAGAACAATCCTACAACCAGGACAAATCAGTACCCCTTCCCCATCAACCACAAATACTACAGATGGCATATTATACTTTACTGAATCCATTTTAGCTTTCTCAGTCAACAACTGCTTTTCTCTTCCCCCAGTTCACTCAACATCAAGTCAGGATGGCAATACCTTTTCCTTCCAATCTGTCCCAACAAAGACTGCACTAGCAGCTGTTTACCAGCACAGTATCTTAAAATTTCTGCTGAGGCCATTTCCTATCCGGTATCCATCCTCATAAATCAATCACTTTATTCGGTTTTGTACAGACTACTCAGAAGCAATCTCTGCCTTGCATACAAGGTAAGCTCTGACCATGCTTTATTGGAAATGTTGCATATCCATAAGTCAAATGGTAAATGGTTTACTCACTCTAACATCCTTAACCTGGTATGTGACATTAACAGAAGCTGCTGGAGGGACAAATTTGTCTCCCAGAGGTTACCACACCTTTGGAACACACTTCTACTTCATGTCAAACAGACCACCTCATTGACCCTCTTCAAACACAATCTGGATAACTGGATGGAGAACCATACATTCACCCCAGGGGTTCCACCTGTGTCCCTCTTGGACAGGGGCAACAGGTGCTAATTGTAGAAATAAGGGTAGAACTTGGCTAGGCTTGTAAGGGCCCTAGTAACTTCCTATGATCCATTTCTGAACACAAATTCCCAACAATCTGGAAAATCTCACATATCCCAGTATACAAAGGCGGCAATTCAACAGAACTGTCCAACTATTGGCCTATAGCTATCTTATCACCATTATCTAAAATCTAGAAAGATGCATTCACTCACAAATATCAAACTATCTATTAACTAACAATCTTCGAACACTCAGCATGGATTCCATCCCAACCATAGTACAACTACTGTCCTGATGAGCTTTACTAACATTGATAATCAACACAGAAACAAAGGCAAACTAGTATCTTCCATCTTTTTTGACCTATCTAAAGCATTTGACACTGTATCATATAACAAACTCATAAATGTTCTTTCTGAACTAAAACTTAGCCATCCTGCACTTGCATGCGTTCAGGATTATCTAGCTAGATACCAAAAAGCTGTAAAATGGGAACAAAACCTCTCTACTGACTGTCAGTCTGAGAGTTCCAGAAGGTTCTATCCTAGGCCCCCTTCTTTTCACCTTATTTACTAACAATCTTTCACACTTCCACTCAGATCGATCCCTTGTCCAGCATGCAGACGATTCTGCTCTAATACGTGCTGCTCCAACATTACAAGACTTCAACAAATAACCCAACAGTTCTCCTCTGCAGTAGAATCTTGGCTATTTCACTCGCAGCTTATTCATAACCCCAACAAATCTAAATGTATGCTTTTTCAACCAACTAGAGCCACATACCCCTCCCCATCTTTCAATATCACATCATCAAATAATACCACTATTTCGCCAGTATCCTAAACCAAACTCCTCGGTATTGTCATAGGTAATAACATGAAATTCAATATTCACATAGTCCATATAATAAAGAAAGTACATAAAAACTTGGTACCCTATACAGAAATAAAGAATTTCTAACAAACAAAACAACACCAAAGCCATCATTGCAAGAAACCACCTTGCCTCAACCCTCTTCTGTGCCTCACCTTTTCTCACCAACCTGAAAAAAAAATCAGATTTAGGGAAACTAGACACTTGCTATAACAAAATTGCAAAGTTTGCCACTGATTCTACCTCCAGATCTCACCAATGCCTAGCACTAAGAAAATTTGCTTGGTTAGAACTGCCCAGTCTACTAACTTATGGCCAACTTACCATGGCCTATCAACTACTTAAGCAGATAAAACCCCTGCCCTTCAAAACCTCCTACATCCCTACTCGAGTAATCGGATCCTATGTTCCACTAACAAATCATTATTAAACATATCCAAAGCTAACAGTGGGCTGGGGATTCCATTTACTCAAACTGCATAGCCAAAATCTGAAATTTTCTGCCTCTAAATATAAGATCTATTACTAGCACTGCAAGCTTTAAAAAAACTCTCAAAATCCACCAGACTAATACATGGATATGCTCTTGTACTAACCCTACTTAATAAAAAATGTATAGAGGCCAGTTACAGAATTATAGGCATGTGTCCTGTATATTGATCTCTGAATTTTGTGTGTTAGAGCTTATCACAATATGCTTGTATTAAATCTAAAAGCAATGTGTTAAGAATCTAAGCAAACAGAAAAATTGTTTTTCTCTCTGTGCAACATCTTTGTATACACTCTGGCAAGTTAACTTTATTTCTATGTACATTTTTCTATGTTCCATCTTTGTGCATTTTTTCGTTGTTAATAATGTGAAGCTTTTCTCCCTGGGCCTCTGCTCAAAAAGGACTGCTTGTCCAGTGAGAATTTCCCAGTAAACAAATGTAAAATAAATAAATAGGTTCATAGGTTCATAGGTTCATACTAGGCTATCTGCCCAAGGGCATTTATAAGCCTAGCCCATAGTTATGTGGCTTTCGCCACCCCTTTAGTTTGAATAAAAACTATGCCTATCATTTTTCTGTGCCTCTGTCAAGCAGTGACACTGAAGTAATCCCTGGGGTATATCTGCGATCTCCCATCCATTGGTCAAGATTCCTCTTGAACAAGGCCAGCGAGGTGCTCTGCCTCACATGTACCGGGATTTTGTTCCACAGCATAGGGAGTCTCTGGGTGATGAATCTGTCCCTCCAGCACGTTCTATTTATAACCGTGTCAAGGTTTAAGTCTCCCGCCCTTGTGGTTCTGAAGGATCTAGATTTTTTGAGGTGAAGCATATTCATCAAATCTGGGTTTGACATGGCCTTATATGTCAGGCACAGGTCACCTCTGAGCAAGCGGTATGAGACTGAATAGAGCTGGAGTTCTTTCAGTCGGGCAGCATAAGACATATTTTTGAGACCCTTTATCCTTTTGGTGAGGAACTTTTGGGGCCTTTCAAGCTGCAGCAGGTGTCTGGTCAGATACATTCGAGCGGGCATTGTACTCAATCATAGGTCTAATGAGTGATGAGTACAGGGGGACGATGACCTCCCTTGATCTAGATGTGAATCCCTTCATGATCAGGTGGGCGATATAGAAGGTTTTCCTAACTACTTTAGCAACATGAGTGTCAAACGAAAGGCTACTGTCAACTTGGGTCCCCAGATCCCTGATGATTTTTTCTGTGCTCAGTGGATTGCCACCTATATGGTAGCTAGGGGTAACCTTGTTTTTCCCAAAGGGTATGACTATGCATTTGTGGCGTTTAACTTCAGGCCATGGCTCTGGCACCAGTTATCCGTTTCTGTGAGGCCCTTCTGGAGGATATCTGTGCCAGATGTGTTTTCGACTATGGCGCCCAGTTTGCAGTCATCTGCAAACTTTGTCAGCCATAACCCTCCTGTGTTTGCTTGTACTTCAGAAAAGTAGATGCCGAACAAGAGTGGACCCAGGACTGAGCCCTGTGGGACACCACTTGTGACAGGCTTTGAGTCTGACATGGCTCCAGCAACTCTGACCCTGTGGGTTCTGTCACTTAGCCAGTTTGCAACCCATCTTGTGATGTATGGGTTTACATTCAAGCTGATGAGTTTTTCGATGATACCTGAGTGGGGTATTGTGTCGAAGGCCTTTGCCAGGTCGAGGTAGGCTGTATGGACTGCCTTTCCCTCATCAATGGCCTTGGTGACTGTCTCGAAAAAGTCAACCAAGTTTAAGAGGCAGGATCTGCCTTTGACAAAGCCAAACTGGGTTGGATCCAACGTCTGCAAGTTCCCTATGTCTTTATTTATGAGTTCCATTATGATCCTCTCCATGGCTTTGCAGATAAGGCTTGTCAAGCTAATGGGGCGGTAATTTCCAGGGTCTGTGGAGGCACTGCCCTTATGAAGTGGGACCACACAAAACAGGGTACGTATCCTGAGGTGAGGCTAAGATTAAACAGCTGTCCTAACTGTGGGTTTAATTCCTCGTTGAGTTCATGAAGCACACAGCCGGGGACACCATCCGGTCCCATGGATGCTGTGTTTTTTGCCTTAGTGAGGGCAGTTCTCACCTGGGCGTTGGAGATGTTTGGGGGGCTACAATCCTCTGGAATAGATATCTCTCCTTTTGGGGGGGAGAAGTTTGCACTGAACCTGTCAGCCAGTATGTTAGCAATGTGTGTAGGTTCAGTAATTTTCACATCATTTTGAACTAATTCTGAACATATCTGGGAGTTTCCTCCTAGGTTTCTAACATAGCTAAAGAAGGCCTTATGATTGTCTTTAGAGTCCTTGGCGATTTTTCTCTCAAAATTTGCCTTGGATGATTTTATGAGAGCTCTTAGTTTTTACTTATAATGATCAAAGGTGTCTTACCTTTCAAGGATTTTGCTCTATCTTGTAGTAGCTTCCTCCTTTTGTTGTAGAGCTTGTTTATGGCTGGGGTCCACCAGACTGGATGCTTGCCTTTGGTACAGAGAGTCTTAGTTTTGTTTGGGATTGCCTGATCCATGCAGTCCTGTAGGTGCTGGTAGAAGGCATTTGTAAGTGATTCAGCGGTTTGAGTAATGTTTACCACTGGCTCAGGGGCCTTAAAGGAGACCACACTAGTTTTTAGAAGTGTGAAATCGGCTTTTGAGAAGTTTTTCACTGTGGTCTTTTTGTTTCAGGTGGGGCGGGATGAGGACCTCCAGCGAGATTAGTTTATGATCTGATCTCACCAGTGAGGGGTATACTTTCGGTGTTGAACATTTTGATCCCATGTTCGTAATGATGAGATCAAGTATGTTTTCTCCTCTTGTGGGGATGGTGACTAGTTGTTCCATGGCATTTGAGTTTATGAACTCCAGGAATCTTTGGGTTAGAGTGTTCGGGCTTGAGTAGTGTTCCCAGTCTATATTAGGGTAGTTGAAGTCACCTAGTATGATGGTGTTTGGAGATACATTTATCCCTTCCAATGTTTTCAGGAAGGCCATGTGAGGTTCCTGAGTTTGAGAGGGTGGCCTGTAACATGCTACAAATTGCAGAGCAGTCTTGCCTATGGTTAATTGCACCTGGATGGTCTCCGATGCATCGTCGTTGCCACCAACCTTGAGGTGTGGGTGTCCTTTATGAACATGGACCCCCTCCTTTCTTGGTGTTGTCCGGATTTTGGGGCGGAGCATGATATGAGGTGAAACCTGTTAGTGCTGGGGTGCTCTCAGGAGCCTTGAACCAGGTTTCTGTCACAGCACAGACATCGATGTTCTCCATATTGAGAAGGGCCTCGAGTGCGTGCATCTTGAGATTGAGACTTCTGGCATTGAGCAGCATTACCCTTAGTTTTTTTCCTTTTTGGTGTTCTAGGGTGGTAGGTTTAGAATTTGAGCCTTGCCTAAAAAAGGCACTATGGGGGTGGCAAGAGCCTTTGTGAAAAAGAAAAATATCAACAAAATATAACAACTCCAAAACACACAAAAAAATCAAGAATCCTACACTATTGTTCATAACATAATAGGAACTTTGTTAGACTCTAAATTCCAGTGAACAATGTTTTGTCATTACTAAACCATCTGCTAGATACAGTGCACTCCTAGGACCACAAACAACTTCTGAAAATATTTAAAAAATATCATCACCTTTTGTAAATCACTTTTCACAACTCAGCTCAGAAAACATTAAAAAGCAACACCTGATCTAGTGTCAGATCTGCAAAGGATGAGACTTGTTAGCAAAACTTTAGGCTGTGGCAAGGAGGCCTTACACCACACACAAACAAAAATGCTTCTCCTTCATGTTTTAACCCACAAGTGCTGAACTCATCCAATCACATGACTCATATTCCAGACTGCTTGGACTCTTTGAAGGTATACTATTCACATACTTAGTAAACAGTGCCCCCTTTCACTAGAAAGAAGCTACACCTCCATATATAAGAACACTATATACAACTGTACAATAGTTAAGAAAATGTTATGACTGTATCTAGTCAGTGAAGGGACTATTGCATATGTTAGATAACACAACAACTTGATGTATAATCATTAGATGATCACTACTTAACTATCCTGATATCAGCGTATTTGTTTTTTGTGGGGGTTTTTTGGCAGATATATTTTATTACATATTTTTCAGTATGCAACTAAAACAAAGCAAATGGTCCACCAGATGGAAGAAATATGCAAAGAAAATGTATAGTAAACAAGAAAGAAAAACAAATTTACGTAATACTTTAATCACTGGCTTGACTCTGTTTTGCAAATGTGATGCTGCTGAGAAGACTATTCAGTAAATGTGATGCTACTGATAAACTATTCAGTAAATATGATGCTATAAATAAAACTATTCAGTAAATGTGATGCTACTGATAAACTATTCAGTAAATATAATGCTATGCATAAACCTATTTAGTAATTGTGATGCTACTGATAAACTATGCAGTAGATATGCTGCTATGCATAAAACTAGTAAATGTGATGCTACTGATCAACTATTCAGTAAATATGATGCTATGCATACAACTATTTAGTAAATGTGATACTACTGATAAACTATTCAGTAAATATGATGCTATGCATAAAACTATTTAGTAAATGAAATGCTGCTAATAAGACTATTCAGTTTATGTGATGCTGCTGCTAAGACCGTTCAGTAAATGTGATGTTGCTTCTAAGACTATTCAGTGCATGTGATGCTGTGCATAAAACTGTTCAAAATGTATAACACAAATCATGCTATTGTAGCAAACCTCTAAGCTTATAAGAGCAATATTTAAAATCTCTCCCTATTTTTGGGCCTTTTGTCCCCCATTATTTTAGGCTTTGTTCAGATTTCTTGTGCTAAGAGGTATGTCAGAAATCCTATATGTGAGCAACCATTATCACAGACTGAAAGTGGTTCTGCAGCTTATGTGCAAAATATAACGATGAAAAGACTTGAAACCACCAAAAGATTTGAAAAGATTAAACAAACTACTCAAAATGATCCAGAACTGCATGTTGTTATCCTGCATGCAATGGATGGCCAACTTGTTGGGCACAAACAAAACAGTTTATGGCAAGTGTTTACAGTTAGAGCACAGTTATCAGAGCATAATGGTGTGTCCTTGTACCAAGACAGAATTAAATTACCCCTAAATCAATGAACACAAGATCTGCATCAATTACATGAAGGTCAGGAGGCTCGCACTAAATGCAGGTAATCTGAAAAACTGCCAAACTGCAACCAAGAGAGTCAAAACATGAAGCAAATATTTTATCATACCATATGGTTACATTTAAACACTAAAAGCTAAAGCTTCATGACCAATGTCATTCTTCACAATCCCTAACTATCCTGTAACCTTTTCAAGTTGTCCACTTAAAATTAAAGGGGGAGAAAAAGTGGGAAACAACAGATGTAACAATGGAAAAAAAGCACTGAATCACATTCCTACATGGTACAAACTAAAGATGGTACCAAAGTTCAACATACTAGGCAACATATCCAGATAATTCATGAACCTGAATGCAGCATTCAAGAGAATCAGCCATGTCAAACTGAACTGAGAACAACCAGACTGGTATCTGGCAAATCTGTTCCTGTACAAGATGACAGATCTAGTGAAACCAAAGATCCGAGACAAAGGTGGAAGTTCAGCTTTGACTAATCTTGAGCTGTCTATCCAATGCCATCTAGTGCCCCTGTCCCTGATCCAGCTGATTCTGTTTTGTCTACTGACTATAAAAGCACTAATACATGTTGTGATGACCCACCACTGGACCAGTAATCAAAGAGCCTCAATCGTCACCACTGGAACCTGTTGGAAACTTTCACTGGAAGGATGACAAGTACACACACACTATTTCCAGATGCAGCTCTCTGCATCAAGTGCAATTTCCCTTAAGAGCACAGAGAGACCACAGTCAGTCCAGGGCTGGTTTCTCCAGAACCCAAATAAGACTCCCCAATGGCACAGCTATAGAGTTAAGTCCTTAGCCAGGGTTCCAAGCCAAGTCCTCCAACACTCTCTGTCCAACCAGTGCTTAATTTCCCTGCCCATGTAGCTGACACATAAACACACACACACACACACACACACACACACACACACACACACACACACACACACACACACTCTTGGAGATCTGTTTTACACACACACACACACACACACAGACACACATACACTTTACTAGCTATACCCCCTTCTGCCTACAGTATAAGATAGTTACCACTTCCACCAGAACCCATTTCCAGCTACTTAAAGGTCCTTAACAAAGGGTGTCCAGTTTTACTGTGTAATATTAATACTATTACAAATGGTAGTTTGACCAAGAGCAAGGCTATTAGGAGTGTCCCACACAGTATCACTAAATAAATATGTAAGGATTCTCATAACTTAAATATCTCTACAAGGATCAGCCACAATGAAATGTTTAAATATATTAATAAATAATAAAAGAACAAGACAATACTTAATATATATTCACAGTGATATCAGAGTTCAAAACCACAGGAAATATTTAAAATAACATTGCAGGACAGGCTCAGACAAAGAAAAACAATATCTAAACTAAGCTTCACTATATTCCTGTGTGTATCTAAGAGAGTTACTATACCCTAATAACTTATTTAGTAGAGCAAGGCAGATGATGTGGTGAATTGTCCTTGTTGTCAGGCCCAAGGCAGAATACAGAATGCTCTGTCTCACTAAGAATTCAAAAATATCATCATCTAAAATATTACTGCTGGGATAGCTTTCCAGATGACATAATTTTTTGGTCATCTGATTTCTAGTTCCCATGCAAATCCCCATTGCTGGAAGCTGGCTGGACATAACACCTACCCATTAAAATATACACACAAGGGCTTTTGCTCAGATCTTTGGCAGGTCATAAAACAATTGCATTCCTCCACACATCAATACTAGTAACTAGTTCACCCCAAAAACAATACAGAAAGCTTCCCAGTACAGACTTTGTATCTCTAGCTGCCCTGAAACCTGTGAAATAGCAACTTTATGGCCTAGCCTATAAAGTGATTTAATTTCAGATATTTTTCTAATGTTTGCTGGACTGAGGTTAACCCTCCTGTTTCCTCTGTTAAAACATATACATTTAAACAGTTACAGTAGTGCATTTCTGTTCACTCCAGTAAGGCACACTGTGCATACATTTCAAACATAAGCACTTTACAAATGCATTTACAAAACAAATGTCTGTACAAATCAGTTTGCTATACCCATGACATACAGTTCTAATACATTTAATACCAGCATTTTGTATGAATTAGTTTGATATTCACAAATGACATATAATTACTTTTAAAATTCCAGCTAGCCGTGCTGGCAGTACCTCCTTTCATCACACGTCATCAAGGTTCCCAGTTTGGTTCCAGCCTGAGTCTGAATAGTCCATGAGTACCCCAGAATGGAAGACTTATCCACATATCACAGAGACACCAAGCTCAAATAAAGTCATTGGGATAGAAAAGTAATTGTAACGCCGCATTTCTTAAAAATTTTGTATACTGTTGAATTTTTCATGTTCAATGCTTTCATCTTTCAAAAGTTCATCCCAGAATGCTGAATGTATGATACAAATGCCTTCTTATACGTTGTAATTTCAAAAAAAAAAAAGAGGAATTTTCAAGTAAATGTGGGAGATCAGATGTGGTGAAAAGTGAATGTGTTTATACTGTTATTACCCTTTTAATATTCATGTATAGTGCAGCCCTTACAAAGATCAACCTTAACCATAAGGTGTCGTAAATTCTAAACAATAACCAACGGGATATGGCGTGCTGAAATGTTAGTACTGTTTATGCTGAGCTGCCATTTTGTGTGTAATCAGAGTTACCTGTTTTCTGACATTCATGCTGAATCTTAACATTTCTGGCTTGATCCTTAAAGAAAGCAGTATACATTTTATGGTGACTTCTGACCATTTGCTTTATTAATTGCATTCTACATTCATTACCAACCCTTTCATTTCCCCAAATTCCTCCTCCTGCCCTTCTTAGAGGCTTTGACCTTTGGCTAAAGGTTCATATGTCTAGTTTTAGCACAATAAAGCTGCCCTGCAACAGTCACCCAATTTGTCCATGCCAATAATCTCTTCTTTGATAATTTATAATTGCCATTTATGTGTGGAACACCAAGGCTGACAGATGTGTCTGTCAGCTTGTTTTATTCAGAGGTAGCTTCTTGCTTAACCCACTCTGACTTCCCCAAGGAACAAGCTACCTGCTGCTTTACCTACAAACCCTCTCAACAGAAACATGCCGCCTGCCTTAAAAAAACACTGGCTAGGTGTTTTGTCCCCCATCCAACTTAACCCTTCATATGTTCTAATTAAAATCCACTATTTCCTGGGAAATCTTTAGCCTATAATTTGCTTTTTTGCCATTAGGTCATCCTATCCTTTCCCCCTGCCTTTTCTTTCCCCTCTCTCTCTACATGCACATACATACATGCACACACATATATGTACAAGCAAGGTTTTGAGTACTTTTTGATGACTACAAATATAATGAATTTCTTTACATTTGCAATCACTTATTCTAGATGCTTTTGGGGATAAATTATAGAAATTACTGATGATTTTTTCAACATGCTTCCAGTCAATCAAAGTTCATTAGCAATTAAAATAGATAGAATCATATCTGTATAGATGTACAGACTGATTGAGAGATATAGATATAATAATATATCAGGAAACACTGAATATACAAAAGATCAAATCTCAAATGGTTGAACACAAAGTGCAAAGTTGTAAAACAGGGAGTACTTCTGCCCCACCAAAAGCCCTGTATCAGTAAAGCCTGAACACAAAACCAAAAGTGACACAGCCTGAATAGTGATACTGTTAGCAAAAGAGTTTTTAGTAATGTTAAGTTTAGGGTTGGGATTAGGAGTTGGGGGTAGTGTTCAGTTTAGGGGTAGCACAAATAAGTAAGGGTGGGAAGAGTCATGCTCCAGTGTACATTGTACATGACTGGTTGCAAACCCTTCAAAAAGACGCCCGGTTTGTAGACTGTCAGGTGGGTGATGCTCACAGTTTTGGAAGCGGTAATCTGATACTGGTAGGTTTGACAATTTAACTACAGTTACAAAATTAAGAAATGCTTTGTCAAACATCAACATTGTACAAGGACTGCATAGTGCAGTTTTTATAATCACAGTTGAGGAAGACTTTTCTGGTGTACATTTATTTCTAGCTTCATGGACCCTACATGAGGGGGGAGCTGTGGCGAGACTTTTTTATCCATGATTGTCAGAGCTCAGTAGCAGAGGTGTTTATTACTGCAATTCTTTGCAAGAAGCTGTGCATTTATAAACTTATGTGTTTAAAGTTGTGAACAGCCAAAGTAGACTATCCTAGCAGTGTTGTATTGCCGAACATAATGTCTAAGTTTTCTAATGCTCCACTTAGTGTTATGCAGTGTTGGGAAGAACAAAACAGTGGGTTACAAGTGCCTGCAAGAGTGCCCAGAGATGTGCCTGTAACCAATGCTATTACAGATATTTCCTGTCTAGAAGATATTGTCTAGTGGAAGTAATTATGGTGTGTCGGACAGCAAACTGACTCTGATTATGATAGGTAGTGGAGTTCTGATGGTTGAGGTAGATGACCCAATAAAGCAGACAATGCACTTTACAGTAGTAGAGAAGAGAGGTGACCCAAGATTCTGAAATAATCATATGAGTGCAAAAATGACTGAGTGGATTAACAAGAAGTCTAGGAGCCAGTACATATCAGCTGAGAACAATTCTGGATGAGGGAGTTGCTTTTGGTTTGGTTTAGTTGTGCTAAACCCTGATAGCATGCTGTGCTTTGCTCTCTCCTTCTTTTGCTGCCTGGTTAGACTGTAAACTGAAATTCATTTTGTCAAGCTCTGAAGAAGTGTAGCACAATCATGCCAGTGTGCGTGGTAGTGTTGTGTAACCCTGCAGGATAGCTATACTATCATTTAGTTTCTGCTAGAGGTAGAAATTATACACTTTTATAAAGGAAATTGGCATATCCCATACAGCTGAAGGTAGTCAGATGAATTTATTTCTACATTACATTCTCTTTTATTATATATTATAATATATTTTGTATGAATCTTAGATTATTCTCTTTCTTGGACGTGCTGGTAATATCGGGGAGGGGGAGCATGGCCACTTCAGTTCTGTCCTGTTTGACATGTTAATTGATCTTGGGGGGAGTCTGGATTTCACTATAGAAGGCGTTCATTATTTCATGCTGTTTTGTGCATATATTAAACAATTACATACCATCACAGTGAATGTACATTTTGCCATTTATGCTTCTATATAATAATTACATTGTGAAGTTTGATTGTTTCATGACAGGTTTTGTGACAGCTGAGTGTTGTTAAGTTTTTCTATGTCTATAATAACAAATTTGACTTTGTTACAGGATAAGTACCCCATTTTTAGTTGAGTATGCGAAAGGATAATTGAGAAAGGTTAGGCTATTAGCAGATTAGTTTTGCCCGACAATGGATGCAAATTCAGTAACAGACTGAAAATCTCGTATGAGAAAATCAGATAGGAGCATGCAACATATCTATTTAACTGGATAGGTTCCTTTCTGAATCTGCAGATAGGGACGCTTGAAGCTGGGATGAATTCTTGGCAGAGGTTTCGGAATGGGATGGTCTTCTAGGGTGATGTAGGATGCTTGCTGAGTTGTGTGATAATGTGGAATGCAAGTTTTGTATTCGAAGGGTGGTTGTTATTTGGCTACAAGTGTTAATGTAGGGTAAATCAAAACCCCAGTAAAAAGATATAGAGTTATCGACAAATTGGTCAGAGAGGGGCTGGAGCTTGCTTTTCTGCAGAAATTTATGGGCAAATAGGAGTGAGGATGCTAAATATAAAAGGCAGGGTTATAAATGAATATGAGTGGAATAAACCATGGAGGGAGGAAAAGACAGGTGGGGTGTAATGTTTAAACTAGGGTAGAACAGTAAGAAATGTGTAATGGGGGGGAAACACGGAGTAGCACAAAGATGCATCAGACAGGGGGACGGCATTGCAGTCAGTTCATATTATGGTCAAGCTATAGATCTGGAAAGAAGCTATGTGGCCTTATTTGGAGGCAGTAGTAACAGTAAAGGCTGAGAGCGATATGGTGAAGATAGGTGGTGATTGCAACATGGTGCTGGGTCCTGAAACAGACAAGCCTTAATGGATGGTGGAGTTTGACCACTTTTGTCAGAAAGTGCTAAAGGAGGAAATGACAAAGTTAGGCTTGGGGGATACGCAGAGGAGTCAATTTAGGCTTTCATAGAAATTAATGTAAACAGGCAATATGAATCTTACTGTGTTTTTGATTTTGTGCTTACTGTACACATTGCCTTACTGAAGGAATGCTTGTAAAAGTAGGACAAAAAGAAAAGATAAATAGCTGGTGGATGATACGGCAGAGAGACATGCGAAAAAAAATATATTTTAGACAGTGAAGTCATGGGCCGTGCGTGTAGTCATGTAAAAGCAGGTGAGTGGTGACTTATGGCAAGATTTGTGTTGGACTCCAGGTAAATGGAAGAAAGTAAGTCAGGTGAGGTGGTTGATAGAAATTGTTAAAAGGGTTGTAAACAAGAACAGGGATGAGGAGAGCAGGGTGATGACATTAAAGCAGCATGGACAGGAAAAGTAACAAGCTACAAAAGACTAATAAATCGAAAGCATAAGGAAAGCGTTAACTCATTCTTGCAAGATGAGCATATTCATCAGGAAGTCTAAAATGCGTGTGTCAAACACATAAAGAAAGTTTCAGCTGCAGGAATTTGTGATGATTGGTAGAGTTAAGGTTTTCTTTTTATCTCCATCAGAGTTCAAGGATGTCTGCAGTCAACAAGGAGGTTATAACTGCTGGGCGGAGAGAGTGTATAAATATGACCTGACTTGACCTTTTTGTCATCTGTTCAAATTAAACAGACTCAGCATGGCATGTTCTTTCTTTGAGTTATTGATGATATCTCATACAGTTATACATTTTACCCTTTTAAATAATATGGGGAAATGCAAGTGCAGGCTGATGTCTCTACATCAGAGAGCCTGTCGTTTCCTTGTACTTTGTGTTAATTGATTTGGGGTAAAATTGTTTTACGAGTATCTGGGTATCTTATCCTGTATATTTTCTAATATAGTCTGAAACATTACTGAACTACCAGAGACTGAAGTAGCTTGGAATGGCCATCATGCAGATATCCTGGGTTATAAATCTTTGTTTATGCATTTATGGATATTATTCATATTTACTAGAAGAGAAGAAATCTGAGCAACAGGCCATCAGTACCTGGTTTTCCTTAGGTAGGGTCCAGCCTCAGAATTCCTTGTAGTTTAATGTGTTGGGGGGGGTATGTAATGATTTCAGTGGGACTGAGATTAGAGTGTTGGTACATCTAAGGAAGTCTGATTTGGTTCCACAAGATAGGAAACAAATATATTTCCTATTAAGTTAGAGTCTGAGAGGGTTTGTAATTCCTTATGAATTGTAGGGAATGTATTTGTTTTAATCTTTCCCTTATGGTTGTTGTACTTCCATACATTTCATGACTTACCTAATTTATGTAGTTTTTCAGTAAGTATTTTTCTTCTCTGAGGATTAGAACTAATTTTCATTCCTTTCTAAGCTTACAATAGTAACTCCTGAGAGAAATGCAATACTTTTATAATTGGACTAGGTATTGTGTTAAAGTTTGAATGATTAATTAATGAAAGAGTTTAGAGAAGGTATTTTAATTTAAAGTAAACATTTAAGGAGTTTAATGTAATCTGTGAGATAATTTGGGACAGTATTCTTCCTGGAGGGAGGCAAACAGTGGTGGCTGGTGACTTCAAATCACAGGGGGGGCTGCAGGAGACAGCTGAATGGGTGGGGTCAAGGGGAAGGGGTGTAGTCAACCACAAATGGGAGGAGCTATGCACAAAACCACAAAAAAACTAACTTTAATTAAATACGCTGCCCTGGGTGGCAAACCATCATTATGAAAGTCCAATCAAGACAAAAATAAGTGTAGAAGAATAAAAATATCTCAATGCATTGGCTGCATGACAGCTTACTTAATATCTAGACGGAAACAAAAGGTTGTGAGGCATGAAAAAATAAATTACTTTTTAAATACATTACTGGAATGCCAGTCAAAATCAAGTATAAGAAAAACCAGAAGCACTCAACTCAAACCACTTCTCCTTGCACTGCAGTTCTAATTATAAAATATTCCGCTTTATTAAAGTACCAAGTAACATGCTGAAAGTAGAAATCTATGTGATGCCCCCACTTGTAAAAATGTTTCTTATCCAAAAAAGACCTGCTGCCTGACAACTTGTTTCATGGGGAAAACATGATAAAAGTAAAAAATGAAAAGCAAACAAGAAACAAGCTCAAGATACATTGCTTAAAGGATTACTGTACAGGTTATGGACCACACATGATTGGCATTCTGTTTAGTTTACGGGTAAAGTCTGTAGAGATGACTGGAAGTCTCCAACAAGTGTAATGAGCTTTTTAAAATAATGGAATCCTGTCCTTTAATACCCAAGGCTTATACATTATCTAGTCAAGTATTCTCTGCATGGCAACAACAGAAAGGCTTTCAATGTTGGCAATTCTTTAACAGTATGCTTATTAAAGCTTACTTGCATCTTATGATGTCAGACAAGCTTACCTTATGGTCATTAAAGCATTGCTACTTAAACACAGAGCAACAGGCACTTTGATTAATAAGCATAAATCTGAGTAATAAGCATAAATCAACAGTACAAAAATATGACAGAAACCAGACCATTCTGCAAAATCAAGGACAGATGAAAAGCCACTGTAGTACTTATGCAGTGTGTCCTCCCCACCCAAGGTAGATACAACTACTCCTTGCCTTGCTTGGACACATCCAGAGTCACTACATGGGGGAGTGGGGTGCAACAAGCATGTCACAATTTGAAATCTCTCTGGCTGACTGTGATGGCCCTGACACATTTGTCATACCTCTCAACCTCAAGAGCAAGAAATCTGGACAAAGCCATACACAGAAGTGGGACAAAGGCCCAACAATAAGGACAATTTTTAAATATTGCTCTAATAAACTTAGAAAGATAATAGAATAGGTCTTGCATTAGTATGAATTTTCTGAAGGGTATAAAATCTGAAACTCAAATGTCTGTCATTTTCTAACTTCAGTCTTTAGTGATTTGTCACTAATTTGCCAAAAAACACAATTTTATGAAAAATGGACCAAAAATGTGATGCAAAAATATAAAATAGACACACAATACAGCTGCTACCTGTCAAAGAAGGGACACTTTAATATTAGTACTGCTACCTTGAGCAGCTGACAAAATAAAATAATCTACATGCATTTCAAGTAATCTACAACTTTGATTATTACAGTTATTTCTTAATTGTAAACCCTCCATGTTTTCTTCCAAAATTGCTATTTTGCTGAGGGATTATTAGGGGGAAGAGCAACATTGAGCCAAAAATTGGGGACAGTTGAGAGGTTGGCTATGCCTAATTCTATAAAGCAATTTATTTGCATGTACCTCTCAACCTGTTAATGCAGTAAATCTGAACAAGGCCAAATATACTGGGGGCACATATAAACAGTACTAAAAATTGCTCTTGTATAAATTGAGACAGTTGATAGAACAGCTCTTACTTTAACATGCATTTTTCTGAAGGTTATGAAGTCTGAAACTTATTATTTAGTGACTTCTGGCAAATCATTTAGGAATTAAAACTACAAATTTTATGAACAACAAACCAAAAATAAGAAGCAAAAATCTATTCATTCTTTGAAAATCTGGACAGTTGGGAGGTATAGTTCAGCTGGGCCTGTCTGAGTTTGCTGCCCTTCCCCCCTGACAAAATAATGGTTGAATGGAGCCTCTGCAGCCATTCCAATGAACCATTACTTGGCTATTTCACTCCATTTACCATAAACACTAATGTGCATACTGCTTTACTTCTATGATGAGTTGGACTTCATTTGAAAGTTTTATTTTGTATTTTACAGCACAAACACTAAGTCATCTGTTAAACAAAGCAATGCAGTCTCACAATGAAAACTTAGCATTAAAACTTCTCTGCCCTTGAAACTCACATTCATTGAAACAGCATTGAAACCCACATTCAAAGAAAATACATTTTGCCAGTGGCAGATAAAGATTAATTTTGGGCTGTTTTCGAATCATAGGCCCCTTGCATATGAAACATACATGTGCTCTTTGATACACCTTCCTCATTGTACTAAAATTATATTCCTTGTACAATACAGTACACTTGTTAGAGGGTGTTTTAAATTTGTTTTGAACATTTTTCCAGTAAGCAATGAAACAAACCAATTGTACCCATAATGTCAAAACTGCCCAGTTGAGAACATTTATCAAAAAAAAAGTCTACTCAGACTTCCACAGTCCACCATTATTAGTAAATATACACAATTCTACAGTCCACCATTATTAGTAAATATGCACAATTCCACAGTCCACCATCATTAGTAAATATGCACAATTCTACAGTCCACCATTATCAGTAAATATGCACAATTCTACAGTCCACCTTTATCAGTAAATATGCACAATTCTACAGTCCATTATCAGTAAATATGCACAATCTCTGAAGTAAGTCATCTAAATAATTCCACATTAAAGAAATCTGTAACTAATGAAGCGGTTGCTGCTAGCAATCACCTTTATATTTCATGGTTTCATCGAAAAATAAAGTGTCTGTTGCCCCTCAGGAATAAATTGCCTATATTACATTAAAAAATGATAAGCTAGTAATAATATTGCAAGAGGAAATGGATGGCAAACTGATAACGAACTCATAGTTAGTATCTTCACCAAGAAGAACATTCTCAGTACGGCAGCATCCACCCCTTGTGGGAGTAGAACCCACAGCCTTCTGCATCAAAAGCAAGTACACAACCTGTTGTGCTATAGTATTAACTAGGCAAAGCACTAAACTTCTATTCCCCTGCAGCTCTCAGCTCCTTGTAAAATCTACTCAATACTCAACTGCATCTCAACTTCGCAGCTCAAGAAAACTGGAAAAAGCCAAAATGTATTGGGGGGGGGTCAAAAGCCCAAAACCAGGGACACATTAAACATTGCTTGTATAATCTTGGAAAGTTGCTAGAATAAAATGTTGTGTTGCCACCATATATTTTACTGCCAAGGTCCCTGAGCAAAAACAGTCAGAGTAACATACCACTCACATACATCAGCTGCTTTGTAAAAGAGAGGAAGACTGAAACTTAAATGGCTATCATTTAGTGAATTCAGTTCTCACCATAGCTGTCAACCTCTTAGTACAAAACACCTGGACAAACCCAGTAATGAGGGAATACAGCCCTCAAACATATTCAGTGAATTTAGTTCTTGCCATAGCTGTCAACCTTAGCACAAAAACCTGGACGAAACCAATAATGGGGGAATACAGTCCCAAAAATAGGGACAAATTTAAAATATTCATCTTATAAACTTAGAAAATTGCTAGAAAAAAAGGTTGTGCTACTATGTATTCTGAAGAACATGAAGTTTGAAATTCAAATGCCGGTCAATTTTACTGCGGACAGAACAAAAACAATTTTCAGCAGAGACGCAGGGATTAATACTGCAGACACGTCTTTGTAAAATGGCAGGGCACCAGAGCAAATCCACACAAACACAGGGAGGAGATGCAGACTCCACACAGAAGCCACCCCAACCAAGAATCAAACCAGAAAACCTATAGCTGTGAGGCAACAATACTACCACTGCACCATCAGTTATGCAATTAATTAAGCATTCAGAAACCTGAAGTCTGAAATTCAAATGCCTGTCAATTTTACTGCGGACAGAACAAAAACAATTTTCAGCAGAGACACAGGGATTAATACTGCAGACACGTATTTGTAAAATGGTAGGGCACCAGAGCAAATCCACACAAACACAGGGAGGAGATGCAGACTCCACACAGAAGCCACCCCAACCAAGAATCAAACCAGAAAACCTATAGCTGTGAGGCAACAATACTACCACTGCACCATCAATTATGCAAGGAATGAAGCATTCAGAAACCTGAAGTCTGAAATTCAAATGCCTGTCAATTTTACTGCGGACAGAACAAAAACAATTTTCAGCAAAGACGCAGGGATTAAAACTGCAGACACATCTTTGTAAAATGGCAGGGCACCAGAGCAAATCCACACAAACACAGGGAGGAGATGCAGACTCCACACAGAAGCCACCCCAACCAAGAATCAAACCAGAAAACCTAGAGCTGTGAGGCAACAATACTACCACTGCACCATCAAATATACAAGGAATTAGACATTCAGAAACCTGAAGTCTGAAATTCAAATGCCTGTCAATTTTATTTAACATTTGTTAATCAGGACAGTCTGACTTGGAACAAAAAAACAATTTTCAGCAGAGGCCCAGGAAGAAATAATGCAGACATGTCTTTGTAACATGGGAGGACACAAAAGCAAACCCACACAAACACAGGGAGAAGATACAGACCCCACAAAGAAGGAACCCCAGCCAAGAATCAAACCTGAGAACCTGCAGCTGTGAGGAAACAATGCTACTACTACACCATCAAATATCAAGCATTAAAACATTTACAAACCACAGATATTATGAGGAACAGATCAGATCAAATATGAGGCAAAAATCTGCAATTTTTTTACAAATGGTGGTGGGTAGGGAACTCAAGTCTTTAACACCTGCATACAGGGTACAGGGTCCAAGTCTGAGGTATTCCCTACCACACCACCATGAGCACCTGGGGCATTCGCACACACACAGAGTATGTAAGCACCAAGCACCACACATTTCAGACAGTAAATACAAGCACACACCATATATTCCATCAAGTGCCATACACTTACCTGTCCTGTCTCCATAATATCCGTCCAGCTAACGTCCTGCCCGCGCAATACTCCCAAGACCCGCGAGATCCCTGCTGCATTCAAAAACTCCTTCCCGAGATCGGCGAGACTGTTCCTAAATCCTGACTGCTGCTGTTGCAGTCCGGCCCCGACATATTCTCCCAGCGAGTCTGTGCACGTTTAACGTGCACAGACATCTCCTTGTGTCCCCCTATGGGGACTGCCAGACTGCCAGGAGCATGCGCATAGACGCGCAGTAGTCGGGACTACTGCGCATGCGTGAAGTCTGTGAAATTTAAAAAACATTTTTTTTTCTATTTTTTATTTTCTTTTTGATTTGAGGGGGCTGCAGTCCGGCAGTCCGATAGCACGGGCCGCCCCTGGAGGCGAATGAAGTTTTTTTTAATACTCTAGGCTGGTATCACTTATTAAGTACGTGTATAGTATACCTTTAAGAAGTACAGGTAGTCTGGGATCTGAGCCATGCAACTGGGAGGGTTAGGAAGGTTTTTTTGGAAAGCATCTCCTCTTGTGCTTATACCTCTCAACTGTCACTGATTTTGTAGACTGTCCCTGATTTTTTCCTTATATTTTTATCTGTTCCTCATAAAATTTTGTTTTTTTTCAGGCAAATTATTGAGGGTCTTAGTCAGTAAATGATGTCAGAGATGTGCATTTCAGACTTTGTATCCTTCAGAAAATGTAAGTTAATGGAAAACATTTTATTCTGTCAACTTTCTAAGTATACAATAACAATATTTAAAATCTGACCCTATTTTTGGCCTTTTGTCCACAATTATTTTTTGGCTTTATCCCCGATTCTTGAGCTAAGAGGTTGATGGCATATGTGTGTGCCCCATATATTCTAAGAGTTTGAGAGCTATGCATGTGTGCCTCATATATTCTAAGTAAGGCCTCCTTGCCTCAGCTTGATGTTTTATCTCAATCTTTTTTATTGACTTTTTGCAAAGGCATATATATATATATATATATATATATATATATATATATATATATAAACAATACTTCAACAGATGATAAATTAAACCACACTAACTGATACAACCATTAGACACATTAAAAGAACACAAGTAAAATTAATTAGATAACATATCACATGAGGTTGGTGTAATGGTTAAGCTGTTTACCTCACATACAAAAGGTAAATGGTTTGATTTTCACCTTTTAAAGTGAAATTGGCTAGGATTAAAATGGTCCACAAAGGTAGCTAGCCTAGTACTTAACTAAAAAACTATTAAGGATCATACACGTGGCATTAATTGCTGTGTCCTTAACGGCTTTTTGCAGAAGTAAGGGGAAAGAACAGTGAATTTAAGCATCAATTATTCAAAACTATTCTCAGTTTAAGACCCTTAATTCAACCCCCCTTTCTTTAGTTTCCGACTGCAGATTATTTAACTTTATTCCCTGCTGCTTTTCTTAGACTGAGCTGATATAGATATATTTGTGGATGGAATAAAATTAGAACTATTTTTTTTTCAAAAAGACATTAGCTATTCCTTTAACATCAGAGTGTACATTATTATTGTAGATTAAAAGTGTAAGTGTGTGTGTGTGTGTGTGTAGGAATATATGCAAATAAGTAAATTAATAAACATTGTCCAAAGCTATGGCACTTCAAAGTATTCCCCTTCTCTGAGGCACTGCTATCATAGAGTTAATATATCTGGGTAGCAAGAGTATGGGCCAGAGTCCTCCACATCAGGGAGAGCAGGGCCCAGCCTGCAAAAACACTCTTAGTATAATATCATACCTCTCAACTGATCAGATTTTCACAGAATGTCCAGATGTTTGCCTCATATTTTTGCTCTGTTCCTCATAAAATTTGTGGTTTTCTGGATTTTTATGGCAAATCACTGAGGACTGAGTTCACTAAATAATGACAAGCATTTGAGTTTCAGACTTCATCTCCATCAGAAAATGCATGGTAACACAAGACCTTTTATTCTAGCAGCTGTTTAAGTTTATAAGAGCAATATTTAAAAATTCTCCATGTTGTTCGGCTTTGCAACCCATTATTTTTGGCTTTGTCCAGATTTTTTGTGCTAAGATGTTGAGAGCTATGTATAATATTAACTTTCAATAGTCACAATTTTTGTCTCAATTTGAACTTTCTTTCTGATACCATAAGCTGTAGCAATTATAAAGCAAATAAACACTGAGTATTGGAGTATTTTAATGTATAAAAAATGAAACACATTTGAAAAGGTTAAAATGCATGCATATGCTACAACATCTAAGGGTTATTTATTTATTTTTTTTAAATTTAACTGGGGTAAAGCACTGATTCAAATGGATCCATTTCAGCCTCAGGAGAAAGCAATAGTTACATGACATTATATAAAGACTGAATGACAAAATGCAATATATACATATATTATATACAAAGAAAATATCATAGTTGGCTTGAGGGAATAAATACAAAAGATAAATGACATTATATACAGAGTGAGTGAAAAATCAGTATGTATGTGCATTATATATATAGCGTGGAAATCAGAGTTGGAATGCTAAAAGAATCCGTATTAAAAGCAGAGTCAAAGCAAGGTATGTAGAAGGAAGAAAGGAATGTACAGGTTAAGTTATATGACCAGAGACATAGCAGTTGTATTTTGCTAGAATCTTGAAATGTGTTTTTATTTGTGAATGTAAATTAGGTAAGAGGAATGATCTTTAAGAAAACATAGGAGATTCCCCCATTTTGGTTCCAAGGACTGAGATTGCGTGGTGTCTACATCAAAGCCTAGTTGGGGAGGGGGGATTGGAGGAGAGGTTATGAGTGGTTCAGATGTCTAAGGTTGCATGGGTTTGCACATGCTGGCAAACAGATAAAAAAATGAGTAAAGAAAATCAAATTCAAAGTATTACAGAGCCAATTTTAGGAGCAAAATATTCGGATATAGACAGTATATTACTAACATTTAATAAGTACACTGAAAAGCGAAACATTGTATAGACTGAAAATGACAATATTAATACATTTCTAAAAAATACCCTTACAAGAGAGATTATTTCTGAGTAGGTAATTAGTTTAATAAAAGAACTCATGCCCTCCAAGGTCAAAGAACAAGAAAAGAAACTTAAGAACAATAAGACGTCTGTTTTTATGGTATAATTTTAGAAATATATAGGCTATTACCAAATAGTATTATCAATCTATTAAGAAAAGTTTTTATTAGTTCAGAAAGACAGTGGGATTCCTCCTTCATGGAATTATTGTATGATTTCCACTATATTAAACTAGTAAAATATTCAAAAAATGCTCCTCTTATAAGCCAATTTCTCTGTTAAATAAGGATTATAAAATTTTCATGTGACTTCTAACTAATAAGCTTATGGAAATAATTAATTTTATAATACATAAGGACCAAACTAGATTTATTTCAAATAGACAAATACAAGATAATATCAAAATAATTACAATAATCTTTAATTATTAAAAATGGGTATAAATCAGCAATTATTAGCTAGGGCATAGAAATGGAATTGTATACAGTAGATTTACATTTTCTTTTTAAAATGTTACATTATTATGGTTTCTTTGAAGATTTTATATAGGTTTTACATTTGCTCCTTTTCTTTTAAAGAGTTTGAAAATTAGCAAAGGACCTAAGCAGGATTGCCTATTTCTTCTCTAATTATTGCATTAGTTATTGAATCATTTCCAGTCTTCATTAGAAATAGTTTAATAGAAGGTATAAAGATTAATAGAACTTATCAATATAAGATCCAATTATTTTTGGATGACATTTTGCTGTCCATTGACAATGTATAGAAATCCTTGGAAGATCCTTCTTAAACCAATGAAATTATTTGAAAATATTTCAGAGATGAAATTTAATGATAAAAAGATAGAATTATTGGCAATAAAATAGAATGTGAATAATAACTTGTTAAAAAGATATAATGCTCCCCCACCTAAGATGTGTATTAAATATCTAGGAATATTGCTAACAGGTGATGAAAGTGTGACTATTAATGAGAATTATAATGCTATAAAAGGGAAATTAAAATATTAGTAAGTGAAATACTCTTATCCTCCCTTTTTAATTGTCCCAAGTCTTTTGCATTTTTAATACCATGACATGAACAGACCCTATTCCTAAGTCAAAGTATGATTAAAGTTTGTGAAACTGGTATTGTTTTAACCTTTAATGTTAGCTAAAAGTGCACTTCACAACACTCATAGTGTGCCAAAAACTGCAATTCATATGGAGTTACATGTAACTGTAACATATCTAAATACGACTCTAAATTCTTTTTTATGAGATCCATTGCTCCTTCTACTGTTGGAACTGTCTGGGTATCCTTCTACCACATTGCCCTCATTTCTACCTGCAAATCCTGATATTTTATGACTTTGTGTCTCTCTGTACATAAGATACTGTAATCCCTGGATGTACCAATTTCAGTTATTAACAGCTACTTTTGTCTTCTTTTCACGGACTACTATATCTGGTTTTCTTGCATTTGTTTTTTGAACTTTTAGTAATGAGTGATTCTATTGGATATAAACTTCATCATTTTATATAATGCTTTGTGGCTCATGGTTCCACTGCTTCACAGATGCTTCCATATTGTAATGTTTGCCAAATCCCTAAAGCAGCAGTCTTCCCACATTACAATGCCTTTCAGTATGCAGGCCCTCTGCCATAAATGTATCACACCCAGCAACAAGATTTATGACTCTTTCCAGTACTGTTTTACAGAACTTGCATTTGTCTGTTTCTCCCACATATTCATTGGCATTTGTAAGCTGACATGTTCTTTGTCCACTGTCCTGGGCAACCAGTTTTAACCTTTCATCTTTTGGTTTAAATTCTCCATTCCTTTAGCATTCCATTGCCAGATCCTGATCGACATGAGGTTATTACAGGTATAGGTGTTTTCTGTACTTCAGCTGTATTTATGCCTTTTCCACGTTTCATTCCTTCTCGTCTGATCCTTCTCCTTATATTCTTTCTTTTGTTTTTGACACATTCAGCTGCCACCTGATTTTTGCCTACGTCTGGTTTGCTTTCCATTCCTGCTTGACACTGATATGCTTCTGCTAAACTAAGCTGGGAATTCATCTTAGACTTTTTCTCTATGTTTTAAAATTTTCACTACATTTGGATCCAGTGAGGTCAGCAAATATGCTGCAATTCTACAATTGCAGACCTATACATATAATCAATTTCGAGGAGGCCCATACCTCCTTCAGAATGAGGAATACATAATATTGGTATACACTGCTTTTTATATATCACTTGATAAGAGTGAAGTATTTTTTCTTGTTTTCCTGTCCATCTGATCCAATACCTTTTGGGGCCAGTCAGTCATGCCAAAACTGTAAGTTAGAAGAGGAAGAGCAAATTGGTTTATAGCTTACATTTTTTTTCCTAGATGTCAGGGTTGTTTTAAGTATTAATTTTAGTCTTCTAAAATATTCATTACTGAATTTTGTTCACATTTGTTCATGTTTTATTATCAGTCCTTCATTAATTATCAGATATTCATAGGATCATAGGAGGTTATTAGGCTAATGGCCCTGGAGCCCTTACAAGCCTAGCCAAGAGTTTATCCCCAAAAAGAAACCTCAGTCAGCACCCATCACTCTTGTCAATGAGAGAGACAGGTGGAACCCTTGGGACAAATTTGTGGTTTCCCATCCACTTATGCACTTGAAGAGGGTCAGCGAGGTGCTCTGTTTGACATGTATGGGAAGTCTATTCCAGAGATGGGTTAGCCTCTGGGAGACAAACCTCTATCTCCAGCAGGTTTTGTTGATGTCTCATATTAGATTCAGGCCTTTTGAGCTGGTAGTGCATGAGGAGTTAGACTTACGGATATGGAGCATCTCTAGTAGGACAGGGTCTATGATTGCCTTGTAGGTGAGAAACAGATCACCCCTGAGCAATGTGTATGATACTGAACAGAGTGATAGTGATCTGAGCCTGTGTGCATAGGACCAGTGTTGGATGCCATGGATTCTGTCTGTGAGCTATTTCAGTGGCCTTTCCAGTTGGTGCAGATGTTTGGAGAGTTACGTCCCAAATGGAGCATTATACTCAGTTATTGGTCTAATGAGGGAGGAGTGTAGAGAAGCAATAGCCTCATTTGTTCTGGATGCAATCCCTTTACTTATGAGAGGAACCAATTAAAAGTTTTTTCTGACCACTGCCATTACATGATGGTCGAATGTGAGGTTATCAACCTGAGTGCCTAGGTATCTCACCACAGTTTGTGCGCTTAGGGGGTTGTGGTTGATGTGGTAATCAGTGAGGGTCATGTTTTTGTCGAATGGTATGATTTTTTTTTTGCATTTAGCTTGAGGCCATGACTTTGGCACCAGTTATTAGTTGCTGTGAAACCCTCTTGCAGTTTGTTAACATCATTTGGGGAGTCAATGACAGCACCCAACTTACAGTCATCCACAACCATGGTCAGCCACAGGCCTTTTGTCTTTGCCTGGACCTCTGAGAAATAGATGCCAAATGGTAGGGGTCCCAGGACAGATCTCTGGGGAAATCCACTAGTGACAGGTCTGCTATCGGAGGTGGAGGTGCCTTTTTTTACTTTGAGGGTCCTGTTGGTGAGCCAGTTGGCCACCCACCTGATGAGATAGGAATTTACGCCAAGTTGTGTTAGCTTTTTGATGATGACCAATTGGAGATTGTGTCAAAGGCCTTGGCCAAGTCAAGGTAAGCTGTATGCACTGATTTTCCTAATCCAGGGCCTTGGTGACAGTCTCAAAGAAGTCAACCAGGTTCAACAGGCAAGATCTGCCCTTGACAAATCCAAACTCGGTGGGGTCAAGTGTTTGGAGATTGCCTATGTCCTTGTTTATGAGAGCCATAATAATACACTTCATGCCTTTACATATCAGACTTGTCAATCTAATGGAGCGATAGTTTCCAGGGTCAGTAGTGGGTGACCTTTGTGCAAGGGGTTGACAATGGCAGTTTTCCACTCTGCTGGAATGAAGCCAGTACTGTGGTTGAATAGAGTGCTCAATGGCGAAGCGATTTCTTGTTGGAGATGGTGCAGAATACATCCTGGGATACTATCAGGTCCCATGGAATCTGTGTTCTTTGCCTTGGATAGGCCCTGTATCACTTGAGCTATGGTGGTGTGAGTTGTGGGACAAGTATCGGAGATGTTGAAAGGCCCTTTGGGAGGGAACAGGGAGGTCTTTGGGGGGGGAACAGGGAGGAGTAGTTTGCACTGAACCTATCTGCTAGCAGGTCGGCTAAGTCAACAGGATCAGTGTAAGTGATACTGTTAAGTACTATTTTGGAACAAACCTGGACTTTTCCACTGAGGTTCCTGACATAAGTGAAGAAGACTGTATGGTTTCCCTTTGTTTTGAAGGCTGGTTTCGATTCATAATTGGCCTTGGAGGTTTTCAATGGTGATCTAATTTGCTTCTTGAGGCTAAGGAGGGGAGTTTTTCCAGTTTGGAATTTGCTCCTTTTTACCCTTGGACAACAGTTTCTTCCTTTTATTTATATGCTCCTTCCTGTTCAAGTTCTTTTATATCACATTCCTGCCCCGGAATTATATTTTCTTGGAGCTGCAGAGTTCCTGCTTTAAATGAGGTTTTTGCACATTTGTCAAGACCAAATGACACTCATATATCATCTGTGAAAGTTTTGACCACTTGCAGTTGAGCTTTCAGCTCCTCATCTGATGAACTATACAGTTTTATATCATCCACGAAAAGAAAATGAGAAGTCTTTACACTTTATTGTTTTCTGGGACACAAACTGTAACCATAACCTAATCTGTTAAGTAAACAGCTTAATGAGTTAAGGGCAAGACAGAGCAGCAGTGACAAACAGTCCCCCGGAATATCACCTTTGTGTTTTTATACCTGAAATAATCATTTACCCTTTATCATGCCTTAGCTGCAAAGTGGTTTACCACTCTTTCATGGTCACTGTAATGTAGCTGATCTATGCAGGGTGAAAGCACAAATTTGATGAGAGAGGTAGAGGAATTAAATCACAAAATAGTGATTGGTTATTTAAACAATGGGAGGACCTATACAACAAACAGTTTCTGACAGCAGAAAAGAAGACATGGATAGGATACGAGAAGTGTAAAAAAATATCTAGGGATATGGCTCAGTACAAGGAAAACAGGGCATACATATGGAAGACGATAAAGAGAAAGATATAAGTAAACAAAAAGTAAACGACGAAGTAAGCAATAGAGGAAGTTATAGGAAAGAGAATGAAAGAGGTGAAGGATATGTAAACCATAGAAATTATAGACAAAATTTTCAGAGAGGTTGGAACCTGCAGTATTGGAAAAAGAAACCAATGACAAGGATTGGCAATCAATGTCAGATGTATTATCAGGGGGGAACATACAGGGACGGACACAAGCAGAGGAAGGAACATTGGTACTAGCCAAAGGAAGCTTCAGTGAGGCTAACATTAATGAAATAGTTGATGGAGTAATACATAGTTGTAACAACTTTAAGATTTACAATTACTCTAACCTTACAGTGAACAGAGCACACTTTGACTTATTGTCTAAAGGTATGAAGTACATACCAACACCTCAATTTAGATTAGTTGACTATTTATGTGAAGTCAAACTGTTCACGAGGAAGTTGAACCTGTCAATTATGTTTCAGGATAAGAATAGTGATAGACAAAAGGAGAAGGTTACTAGAGAAAGAAAGTTAAAGATAAAAAGTACATTTGTTCCATTAATGAACCTTAGAGTTGAAATGTACGAAAAACAAGTCTTGAAGGATATATACAGACTTAAAAACAAAAACAAAGTAAGGAAAATGAACTATAACTTGACATCAGAAGAAAGAGAAGTACTAAGAAACTAGGAGATCACAAAATTCGTATAATGAAACCGGACAAAGGGGGAGGAATGGTTATTTATGATAAGATGGAATATTCCAACAAAATGTTTGTTTTACTAACACAATCAGGGAACTATCAATCTGTATCCTTAAATGAGATCAACATAACGTACCAACATATAGATTCTTACATTGAATAATTCTGGATCGATAACCGTATAAACTCTGATGTGTACAATTTTTTAAAGGTACAATATTCTGTGTTAGCAACATTAGTAGGGATTCCTAAGATACATAAAAGCATAACCGACCCCCCATTTAGACCCATTGTCTCAGGGAGTCAAGCTAAAACATTTCCATTAGGTGTGGCTATTGATACATGGCTGAAGGATATTTACAATCATATCCCACACCTAATTAAGGACTCCTGGGACTTTTTAGGAAAATTTCCCATTCAAGAGGATTATAACAAACTTATATATATAACGATTGACATTATAGACTTATTTTCATGTATTCCTAAACAGTTAGGATTGGAATCTTTTTGCAACAGCATACGAAAACACACGAGCATAGATTGAGATAAGATAAGTCTGATTATGGACTGTATGTTTATGATATTGGACCATAACTACATCTATTACGAAGGAGAACATTACAGACAAAATAGGGGTGTAGCAATGGGTTCAGCATGTGCACCGATATTTGCAAATTTAGTGATATTGGACTGGGAGGAAATGGTGGTATTTCCCAACAACATGTTTAGACACGTGAAGTATTATACAAGATTTCTTGATGACATTTACATTTTGTGGAATGGCAATCTGGATGAATTGGGTACATTTATTTCCTTTTTTTCAAGTAGTGAATTTTTAAAATGTACACATTCAGTGAGTACTAACGGAATAGCATATTTAGACACATTTATTTCACATGACAACAAAGGTTTTAAATCACATAAATACAGGAAAAACACATTTTCTAATGATTATTTGCAATATACGAGTAACCATCCAAACAAATTATTATACAACATTTATAAGGGGCAGTGTATAAGGGCAGCCCTCATGACATCAAGGTATGAAGAAATGAAAGAGGAAATGGAATTTTTAACTAGCTTATTTGAAGAAAGAGGGTATGATAAAGAAATGATGAGAGACGTAAAACAGTGTCACCCAGCAGTGGGGTAAAAAATATTTACCACTGTTGGGGAATTATGAAGGAACAAGTGGTATCTCAAACAACATCAACAAAATTGATAACACAGGAAAATACCAACGAGCTTGTGTTTTGGAATACAGTCCCTATGTACACCAGATTAAGCAAATTATAAAAAATTATTGGAAGGTTTTCATGGTGGATGACAATTTAGTTGGATATGTAAGTGAAAGACCTAATTTTGTGTACAAAATGGGAAGTAATTTAAAAAGACTGTTAGAGAATAGTGAGTGGAACAAAGATGGTAACCACCAAAAAGCAACTAAAAAATGTGGTAATTGTAATCAGTGTGGGGTCATAATGGAGGAAAGAGAGATAACGTTAGACAACATGAACAAGACTAAAATCAGGTTTAAACCTGGCAATTGTAACACCAATTTCATCATCTATATGGCAAAATGTAATGTATGCCCTGGATACTATATAGGTAAGATGGAAAGACCTTTCAAAAAGAGGATATACGACCACCTATATAGTATTAAGAGAAAAGATGGAAACAATGCATTGTACAGGCACATTGAAAGGTTAGGGGAAAGACATAATTTCAGATTTGCCATATTAGAACATATTAAATACAACCCGAAGGGAGGTAATAGGAAAGAAACTTTGAGTTATAGAGAAGTATGGTGGCAGCTTCTTACCGATGCTTCAAACTTACCCGGATTGAACGATAATATATCGATTAAACCTATTTTAGTAAATAGAATGTTGAGAATGTAAGAAATGAAATCTGGGTTAAAACTCAAAAAAATATAAACATACACATTATACATTACACACATAACATATTTAGATTGATGGACAAATGTCACGACTATCAGAGGAACCTTTCATGAGACGTCACACAACAAAGAGAACAATAATTGTCGATGCATATTAAGTTTATAATTTGAGTAACCATAGGTTATTTCATGAATTATAGTGTGGGGAATATAAACACTAAAGGATTAATTTATAAATAATAGAGTTATTAACAACAGACATTTTATTCAAAATAGTTGCACCATTTAATATTTTTACTACATATATATTTTTATTATACATATATTACAATATTTCTTTTAATCACATATTATTACATTTTATATTACATTTATAGAGTGAACAGTACAAGAAGTGTTATAGTACATAAGAAAAGAACAAATGGGGAAGTTCAAAGAACACTTTGGGAGTGCTCAGAAAGAAATGGAGTGATATTACTTTAAGGGCAGCAATAAAATGTTGGCACCAAAAAAGTTATTTAAACTCTTGAGCACCCAAGTGCTATTGTTCTGAAGAAGCCTACATGTTGTAGGTGAAAGCGCTTAACCTGTTCTCAGTTGCTGGAAACTTTTAGATTGTAGTTTTATATTGCAATTTTATAAATGGAAGTTTTATTGTAAAAATATGGCGAGTTTGTACTGCATTAAATGTTTGTTTTGGAGTCTGCACTGCGTTTCCTCTGTGCTTTCACGTTGTTTCACAGAGAAGATAGCGTAGTTTGTTGGACTCAATGTATTAAAAACCTGATCTACGCAGGGTGTATCTTATACATTTGTAAGCACTTCTTTATTCATGAATGTGGGATGCTGTTAAATGCTTTTTTTGTAATCTGTCCGTATCATACTTAGATTGTTGCCCTTTATACAATCCTCTATTATCACTTTAATTGGTAACAAATGATCCTTTTTTTTTCCCCATAAAACTTTCTTCTGTTACCCCTCAGTTCTATTACTAGGATTGAGTTTTCTTCTAAATGACTATATACTCTGTCAGCATCAACTCCACTATATAGTTTATACATCATCTGAAGGCACGTTATTGGTTTATAGTTTTTAGGATAACTTGCAGGTTCACTCTTAAGGAGGAGTATTTTTTTCCTGTTGTTAACCAGGTTGGTGTCATTCAGGATGCACATGTAAGTAGTTCTTACTCAGGGTTAAATCTTTGTGTAAAGATGTTAATACTTTTAGCCAAAAGTTAGGTACTGCATCTGGGCTTGCAGTTTTCCAGTTAGGAGCTTCTCTTAATTTTGTTTCAGTTTCTCTGGCTACTTCAACCCATTTTACATCCTGTACATTTGAACTTCTTATTCTTTCTTTTACTTCTTGTATCCATTCAGCATCTTTGTTATGTTCACAAATATTTCTCCAAAATGTCTATTTCTAATTTTTTGGTGGTGGTTTTATTCATTTTGCTTTGTTTTCCAATTCTTTATAAAACATTTTTTGGGTCATCAATGAATTGCTTCTTTTGTACATTTCATTTATATTTTTGCATATGCTGACATCTTTAGTTTATTTGGAATACTGTTGGATAGATCCTGGTCTGTTCTGATACTGCACATTGCTTTTATCATGTCTATCTTTCTAATTATGTTTGTTGACCTGTTCTCTTTTCTTTACCCTTCTAACAGTGGCACTTCTTGTCTTAATTGCTTTACAGTTTTCTCTCTTCAGTATTTCCATGGTGGTATTTGATTTCTTCCCTTCCTTTTCCTTATTCGCCTATGTTTTGTGTTAACACGTTATCTGTTATTAATTTATCTGCACAATAATATATCCTGTTTACTTTTATTATATCATATGAATTTCTGTTAGTAGTCTTGACTATTGTGCTCATTTGTTTTATCAGACTTCTAACTTTTTGGGTCTTATTAACTTTCTGTAATCTAATTCTTTCATTGATCTTAATATGTCTATCCATCTCTATTAAATCAAGCAACTCTTCCCTTAGATCCTTTTCTTCTAAGGGGGCACATTCTTTGTTTTCCATTTCCTGTGAGCATTCTACCAGAACATCTTCCTTCGACATATTCTCTTCAGTGGCATTCTGCGTCATCCATTGCCCTTTCATATGCACACTCACTGGCCTGTCACTCCACAACATTAACCATGCCAGAGTGACCATTGTTTCCTGCTCCTTCCTTTGCTGTGCAGCTCCAAATGAAATTTTGTACTGGTTTCCTACTGAACGTTCCAGAGTATTTTTATGTGGCAAGTTCTCTAATGCTTTCCATTCCAAATGTTTCTCCTTAATTTGGGGACCCATTGTTCCATTATGCTGTAACTTTACCAGAGATGGATTTTCTACACTAAATCCTTTACTTCACAGGTAATGTATAACTTAATTTTCTACTTCCCCTTTTGTTTTCTTATTTTTTTGTATTGCAAAATCTTCCATAATTGGATGGTTTTGCCTTTATGTCTCTCCAAATATATTTGGTGCTGCTTTTTTGTATTTATTGGTTTGGCTTTTTCCTTTGCATAAATATTTCACCGTATTATATCTCTCTTTCTTTCCCATATCTAGATTTCTTCTTCTGAATTTTCCCACTCCAACTGTTCCTCCTTACTTTGGGGACTCATTGTGCTATCATGCTGTGACATAACCTGTGTTAGACTTTCTACACTAGATCCTTCACTTCACTGTTATTCCATAACTTCAGCTTCTCTTTGTTTAACTTCTACTTTAGTAATCTTTTGTTCTACAGTCCACCTCCATGATCTTATTTTTGCTTTGTGAAATTTTCCATATCTTGGTGCATTTGCCTGTATTTTTCTTCAAATATCTTTGGAGCTGCTTTTTTCTATTGATTAGTTTGATAAATATTGCCTTGTATAAGATTTCTCTTTCTTTCCCATGACTACTACTTCCTTCTACAACAGGGGGGGCCATCCTCCATCAGAGCCTGGCCTAACCTCATTGCAGGAATGTTTCTGTGTCTTGAGGATTCTCAAAAATCTTTTTTTCCCCTAGTCCTGGCACCACTGCGCATACCAGGATTGGGCATTATTTTATCCTGGGACTTGTGTCTTTATTTAATTATTTATTTATTTTACCTACTATTGTCAATGATATATGCTATATAAAATACAGTCTATATATCAGTGTCGTCTTGATGAGAGTTTGTAAAAACAGGATCTACCTCATGAAGCTACTCACCAAGACTTGATGATGAATTCTATTCCAGCAATACTGCTCTTCTTTGCTTGCTGATTTTATCATCTCACTGTTTGGAGTGAAATATTCTCATCTTCCTCTTTGAAGATAGACTAATATTTATTAAAATTATTTTATTGTAAAAAAAATTATATTTTATGCAGGCACCATCTTTAGTCCCAGGAAAATATTTGTTAAAACATATCAATAGAATACTCGTGACTTTTCTATGGTATCCAAACAAACCAGAGCATCTTTTATTAGTCCTATCAGGCAATGCCCACAATCACCCCCCCCATGCCACATGCATTCAATATGCAGATGATTCGACTATCATCAGCACTGCCTCCAACCTGGCAGACCTCACTGCTTCAACCCAAGACACCTTCAACCTAATAGAAAAATGGTTCTCAAGTCGACAACTAGTTCTCAACCCCAACAAAACAAAACTACTTACTTTCTCACCCACTAACAAGACTCTTCCCCCCACCTTCTCTATTACATCCTCCAGTGGAATCACTATATCACCAGAAGCTCACACAAAGCTATTAGGTATTACCATTGATAACTCCCTTAAATTTGACACCCATTTCAATCTTACCATCAAAACCGTCAATAAAAAGCTTGGCTCTCTCTATAAAGTAAACACTTTCTCACTCCTCATGCTAAAATTACAATTGCCAGCACACACCTACTATCAACTCTTTTCTATGCCTCCCCCCTCTTTACAAACCTAAACAAGACAACCCTTAAACTTGCTTCTTGTTACAATCACATAGCTAGATTTGCCACAAATTCCACCTTTAGAACTCACCACTGCACTAACTTGAAGCAACTAGGGTGGTTAGAGTTTTCCAGCCAACTCCATTTCAACCAACTCAAAACGGCTCACCAGATACTGTATCACCCAGAGAAAACACCACCTCTGAAAAACATCATTCATCCCTATATTAACCTGCAATCTTTACGCTCCTCCAATAAGATCTTAGCTCAAACTACCAAAGCCAATAATTCTGCTGGGGATTCTCTATTCTCAAACTTTGTAGGTAAAATGTGGAACTCCCTACCGACCATGCTCACCTCAGAACCCTCACTCCTACAATTCAAAAAAAAGCTTAAACCCCATCTCAATACTCTCTGGCAATGTCCCTGTTCCGAACCTGATTAACCACTATCATTTACCCTTCTCTTACCTCACTATCCTTAACTGTTTTTTAACAAGGTGCCTCGCCTTTGTAACTGACCTATGTTTTTTTTTTTATATGCTGCTGTTGTTTTTTTTCCCAAGATGTGATGTATCTTTATATTGTATTTAGAACTCAACTATCTTCCTTTTTTTTGCATTAACAATGTTCATATGTCTGTTATGTACTTGGAGCTTTTCTCCCCGGGCCTCCGCTGAAAATGGACATGTATCCAGTCGGACTCTCCCGGTTAACAAATGTAAAATAAAATAATAAATAAATAAGTGGGACAAAGGGGGATTCATTTTGCTAACATAGAAATGTAGGCTTTGTCATCAGTTTTTACAAGAATTTTATTCTGTTTGGGCCATTTTTATGAAGCTGAGTAGAACTCTATGTATTTGTATTTGTCATGATTCAGAATTAAAATGGATGAGTTCTCTCTTAAATATCATCAATAATATTAATTATCAATAATTATTTCAGTAGCTCTCAAAAGAGATTAATTGAAAGTAATGTCCTAGATGACATGATATCACTGAGAATAAGGATGTAATACATATATTTGATTGTTTAAATGGGGTGGATATTTTACTGAATGACACATTAATGTGATTTGGAATATTCTAGTTTTGAAACAGTTTTTCGAATAAGAATGAAAATAGAAAATATAATTAATGCTAAACAATGAAAGAAAAGTCTAAAATCTCTGAAGACATTTTCTTTAACTAATGGTAATAATGGAGACAAAACATTACTATATCGGACTGAAAACTAAGACTTTGATAATAATATCAGCAAGGAATTAATACTTAAATCTATAGGTTTAACAACATCCAATATGATTTGGAAAATTGCCAAGCAGAAATATATATTTTAGAACATACTTTACCCCTTATCAAATTAAAAACCTATATGTTCATAAAATTGCTTGTCAGAGATAAAATTCTTTGAAAGCAGATTGGTATCACATTTTTTTAATTGTGAGAAAAATACAAGTGATTGGAATGACATTAAATCTTTCTTTGGAGTATTGTGGTCTGATAATTGTGTCAATACTGACTGATTAGCTCATACATTTATACATCTGTCCCATGCTGCATCATTTCCTCACAATATCCACAAGTCTAGACTTTACAGTCTGTAGTAAGAAAAGTTATTAGAATAAACTAGAAGAGTGTTTTACCTTCAGACTTTACAGAGTTCTTACATTTGCCACTGTTGTATGCCACAAAGCTATGAGTACAATTACAATGAGATCTAATGTGAAAAATAAATTTTAAATACTAGAGCAAATTTAAATTATTGTTAGATAAATATATTTAAGTGTGGGTGGCCATGGTGGTGCAGTGATTAGCATTGTCACCTAACAGTAAGAGGTTCTCCGGTTCGATTCTCTGCTGGAGTGCCTTCTGTGCGGAGTCTGCATATCCTCCCTGTGGTCACGTGGGTTTCCTCCAGGTGCTCTGGTTTCCTTCCAAATTCCAAAGACAATGCAGTAGGTGGATTGGAGACTCTAAATTGCCTGTAAGTGTGAGTGTGTGTATGTGTAAGTGGTATGAATGAATCAATGTCGCAGGGCTAGCCACCCAGCAGTGTAAACCTTGGCTTGAGATAATGGTCACTGTTGAAGTGACACCCTGACCCCATGTACAAAAATTGGAAAAGGGGTTGAGGATGGATGAAATATATTTACATGTCAACTGTAAAAATAGAAACTAGGTTTAATACTAATGTAGTGTATTACATTTCCAGTGTCTGATGTTTTTTTATAAGTATTGTAGATAGTTGTGAATTTTTATTGACAGCATATATCGTATGAGCAAATGCATTCTGCATGCCATCTTTGAGATTACTGCAGCTTAATGAGTTGATTTCATATAGTTCTTTAATCTACTAAAGGACTTTCTTGTTAAGACTTCTAGCATTTAGCAGTAGCTCCTTTAGCTATTCCTTCAAAGGTTCAGTTAAGTTGAGAGGTTTATCAGTTTGGGATTGCCTAAAAAAGGCACTACGGGGATGGAAAAGTGTAGAGCATCCCTGGCAAAGCATGTGGTCTGTCAACAACACCCTCCCAGAACATGAAATATTGTACCCCCTTGGACTGACACCAGAAGGTAAGCCAATTGTTAAAAATCAATCATTTCTGCTGGTAACATGACATTATCCTTGGGGAAGGTAGTATGCTGCTCAGTGCTAGGGTTATACCTGCTGAGACATATAATCAGTGAGCTCGATTATGTCTCATTTCATATAGCCAAGGGAGGTATGCATCAGGTCATCAAAACCCACATGGACTATGATGGAGTCATACTGGTACATGTGGTTCAATGACCCGAGTGCCTGTGTGACATGTCAGATCCTAGCTCCTGAAAAGCAGCTAACCATGACTCTCTCCTAACTCAGTTTGATACTATGTGTAGCTGTGTGTAGTGTTTTAATGGAGTGTTTACATGATGGCTGATGACACTTTCTATAATTGTGCTCTACAGGACATCTTAATGTTTTAGGAAGGTTATCTGCAAGTGCCTCCTCAAAATCAGTTTTATGTGTAGGGTTTTTATCCTGTGCAGTAGGCATGGTGCAAGTGTCAATGTCAGCCTCTGTAGGATTAGTTTTGTTTCTATGAGAGAGTTTTGCTCCAGCAATAAAGTGTATTTACACCTATCGCATACTTTATCTGTCTTATTAATAATAAGATGGCTGTCAGTCTACATGAGGCAATTGATACAATGCCTCAAAATATGCATCTCTATCAGACTGCTCACAGAGAGAGAGAAATAAGTCAAGTCATGTCAAGTCAAAGAAATGTTATTGTCATTCAGAACTACACAGCAGTGTAGCTGAACGAAATTACAAGGCTTCGTTCTCAATGCAGGAAACAGTTGCACATATAGACGGAGAAAAATTAATAAAATATCACAGTAGAAATTTAACAAGTAGCAATTAGTAAGTAAAATAGGACAGCAGTGACCCACACCCATCCCAAAACAGAAGACAAGGAACAATATGATGGTAATATTGTCAAAGAAAAATTGAAACACTAGCAGCATGTCAGTGATTAGAATGAGTTATTGCACAGTTTGTATACTGCATTTTACAGTCCTTCAGTGTGGTAAGTGAGCTATCTTAGTATTGCACTTGGTTATTGCATATCCATAAAATAAGCCACTTGATAGGATAGTTATGTAACAGAAGTGGTTGAGTGTTTCGACAGATGCATGGCCCTGTCAATACACCGGCATTTGTGTAGATCTTCCAGAGGTGTAAGGGAGGGGCCAATGATTCCTTCTGCCAACCAACTCTCTTGAGAGCCTTCCAATCCTGATTGTTATAGCTCCCATACCAGACTGTAATGCTGTTGGTCAGGACACTTTCAATGGTGCCCCTATAAAAGGTCTGAAGTATGGAGCTTGGTAATTTTGCCTTCCTAAGTTTCCTTAGAAAGTGCAAGTGCTGCTGAGCTTTTTTGACTGTGCTGAATACATGGACTGACCATGATAAGTTCTCTATGATATGAACACCCAAGAACTTTGTACTCTTGACCCTTTCCACTATCATCCCTTTCATCACTAGAGGTTTGTGTGGTACTTGAGATCTTCTGAAATCAACAATCAACTCCTTTGTCTTGCTGGCATTCAGTGCTAGATTGTTGTTGTCACACTAGACCAGTAGTTAATCAGTCTTGTTCCTGTAGGCTGCCTCCCCTCTCTCTTTGACCAGGCCTATAACAGTGGTGTTGTCTGCATATTTGATGACCCTATTCGTCTTATGTCTGGCCATGCAGTCATGTGTCAGCAGAGTGAAAAGGAGAGAGCTTAAGACACACCCCTGCAGTTCTCCTGCGTTCAGAATGATACTTCCAGAGCTGTTGTCTCCCAGATGAACCTTTTGAGACCTTTCATTAAGAAAGCTCACAATCCAATTGAATAAATGAGAGTCTAGGCCCAGTTGAAGTAGCTTCGATAAGAAATGCATATCCATGATTACTGATCTACTAGGGAGGAGTGAGGGAAATTTAAATATTAAATACATCAATAACAAAAGGAACTTGATGAGCAATGCTAAGGTATGCACAAACTAGATGCTCTAGTAGTTAAAAAATCTGCTAGACAATAAGGGTATTTTTAGGGAAACTTACAGTGCAAGAGATTGGCATCTACGCTAATTACAAGGGGAATTAGACTGCAAGATATCTGTGACTATAAAGATCACTCTAGGCGCTGCTACACAAAGAGCAGCCATTCTAAACTAAAGACAGTCAAAAAGTACATATATGCAACACAGAAGCACTCAAATTACTCAAATAGCTGTGACAAAAACAACCCGATAAACAGGTGCCAAAATACTGGATATGATAATGTAAGTATTAGCTTGCTCATAGGTTATGAGCCAAGCATTGTACAACTGTTCCACTTAAATAGCAGAGGAGCTTTAATAAATAAAAGTAAAAAATATCACACACACTAATAAGACCCTGTGGCCAATCAAAAACAGCACATTTTTCTTTCCTTTACACAATCCCAGGCAGAAAAATGACTACAGTCCCCTCTACTCTCATAAAAGTGGAAACAAAGCAGTTCTAACTAAAGTCTGTAAAAAAAGGTGAAAAAGTGCAGATATTCAACACAGAAACATTTGGCAGCTGTGACAAAAATAATGTGAAACACAAGTGTGGAAACAGTGGCTATGGTAATGCAAGTCTTAGGTTTTGTAGAGTTTAGCAGAGATCAGCTACTCTCTTCTTCTCATGTAATGTGGTTGCTAAATGTTTCAGGCAGAGCAATTCAAATTTTAAACAATGTAGCCCTCTAGTTGATCAGATAAAGGCACAATAAGACTTACACTAGCAATTCCCAGCTGATAAGGGCAGAGGCTATCCTCTCCTGCCACAAGAGCATAGACCACAAACCTTCCTAATGTAAAATAACTGGTTTGGAGCCCAAATGCATAAACCACAACAAAGACACTTTTAGAATAACAGACGCAATAAGCATTCAACCAGCAATTCCCAAATCAGAAGGGTGTAAACTATCTCTCCTGCCACAAGAGTGTAGATCACAAAACTTGCTAATGTACAGTAACTAGTTTGGAGCCCAAGTGCTTAAATCAGAACTAAGAGGCTAAGAATAATAGTTACAATGTAATCGGGCTACTAATAAGTAGTAATAAGTGCAGCTGATTATATATAAGTGAACACTTTAAGAAAGTGCAGCAAAAGGTTAAAGTAGGAATGAGCACAAGTACAGTAAAAGCAGCTGAATAAAGTACATTTCTTTTTGTTGTGGATGTTCGGATAGGGCATTGAAATCAGCAAGAGAATCAACTCCTCTCAAGTCATGATGATTGGGGGGGGGGGATAAAAACTATTCCACAAGGCTGGACCCAATCTTGAGAAGGACCCTTCTCCTATCACTGATTTATATGGTGATCTTTACAGAGAGATGTGGTCAGTCTGGGAATTTCTCAGTGAGTATGTTGGTTCCCTGATAGACAGTCGTTTTTGTGTGTGGGGGGGGGGGTGCAATATCCTTCATTTAGTATTTTAAATATAAGTAAGCTCAGTAAGTAAGTGGATCTTTCCATTACAAATAACTCTTATTTTTTTTAGAAAAAGGCAATGCTGAATTCATGAGTCAGGAAGCAGTGGAAGCCTACAAATATTTTCTCTCGTCTATGATCTTTTGTAGGAGAAATGGAAAGTCAAGACAGGAAAATCATATTTAAGCATGACATATAAGAACTTTTTTGGCTATTGTTGTTCTAGCTTGATGTGTGAGAAGGTGTGAAATTCTGAAGGATATACATAGTTGGAAGAAGACTTACTAACAATATTGTCTGAGGGAGGAGAAGGAAAGTGAGCAGTCAAGGGTAAGGCCAGGTATTTATATTCAGTAATAGTGGAGATGACATTCTTGTTATGTGTTTCAGAAATTAAAGGCTGCTGTTGGCTTTTGTGTGGTGATTAGAAAAGTAGAACATTCTGATTAATCGGTAGTTTACTGGAAGTAGTGCACTGGCAAACATCCGTGAAGAAAAGTTACAGCTGTAACTGAAGACTAATCGGGTATTTGCTTGTTTATGGAAGATGTCATCAACCTTAAGTATGATGTTTAGATAGGGAAGGTCACTGATGAATAAGGAGAAGACTATGGGGCTTTACACTGAGCCTTGAGGTCCCCAGTGTTGAGTGTGCAGGCATGGATAAATGGTTATTTAGGTGAGCTTGGAATGTTCTACTTTCAAGATAACTTTTGGAACACCTAATACTATTCTTCCCAAAGTAAATTTTAGCAGACTTGTTAAGAAGATTGTGATTGACTGTTATAAATTTCTTGGTCATATCTACAAAGATACTAGCAGTAATAAAACCATCATTGTTATTACATTAGATTTGATAGTAGTGAGTGGACAGGTCATGGCACTAAATGCAGTGCTTAATCCATGCTGTTTGACAGAAAAAGACAGTAGCTATTTAAGTGTTTAAGTAGTTGTTTGTAAAGAACTTTTTCAAAATCATGGCCAGGAGACAGAAAATAGAGAGAGGCCACAAATCCTTGTGAGATTTAGAGGAGGATTCTTTAGGAAGGAGGGTGATGATGGAATGTTTTAGAGCTGGAGGGAATATACTTGTAGTAAGGATGAGTTCTAGATGTAAGTAAGAAGTTTAGCAATTTTTGTCAGCAGCTTTGCTCAGAAAGGTAGGGTGAAGCTTTGAATGTTTTGGGGATCAATTAATGTTTTTTATATTAGTTTTCCAGTTTCCTGTAAAGGGATTTCAATAAAGTGAAATGATGCTGCAAATACAGCCAGGGGGTAGAATTAGGGGTGAGGAAAATTATTTAATGAAATTTGTTGTTGGAAGAACTAAATGGGTTTTGTGATGCCTGTAATGGAAGTGCAGAGGAAGGAGTTCTAGTCTTCTGGGGGTATTAATATTATTAGTTCAACTAGCCATAAAAGGAGAGTGAGAGGTATTAAAGCTGTGGCCTGTGAGATGTTATTATGTAGAATTACCAACAGTTGAAATCTGTTTGTTGCACAGATAGAGGGATTTAGCAGATTTACTAGCAATTCTAGCATGTTTTTAATGTAAGGTAGCTGTTGCAGGGTGTTGCCATTTTTATTTTTACTTTATTTTATTTCATTTTATTTATTTGTCTGTCTGTCTGTCTTAACCAGGCAAAGCCTCTCTGGTTCATAAGTTTTTTTTAATGTCCTCCTAAAAACTCATTTGAGTATGTTATCTTGAATAGATGCAAGAGTGTTGGTGAAGAAAGATAAGGCAGCCGTGGGATCATTTTGAAGCTATGTATTTCACCAGTCATTGAGACTTAGTCGTGGATTCTGACAGAGAGAGAGAGAGAGAAATGTTCTGGGAATCCCTGACCAAGAAAAAGCAAGGGTGAGGTGATGGTTAATAGTTTTTAAAGAACAATAAGAATGGACTGAATAGTAATCACTTATACAATTAGCCAGGGTTATAATATTTGTGTAGCAGTGCACTGTAGCTGTTATGAGATCTAAAGTGGAATGGCTACAGTTATTAAAGTTGCTTGGCTGTTTGACAAACTTCTCAAGACTGAACTGCAGGAATATTTTATTTAATTATTTAGCTTCTGAACCTAATGCATCAATGTCAAGGTCACCCAATTTGACAGAGTTTTTATTGTACCTATGAAGGAAATACGTCTGATAGCATCTTATCGGTACTGGTAGTTGCAGTAGGGGAGGATAAAAATGACTGCAATAGTAAGAAGAATGTGGTTACCTAACAGAGACTGGCAATGATGCAATTAGTGTGCATGACATTTGCTTGATTGGAAGTGGTTGAGTTAAGGAGTTCAGTAGAGGAATTATTTTTGAGAAGGCAACTTAAAAAATCACCACATGGAGAAAGAGAAATATATTAAACCACCAATAAATTTAATCATAGTCAGTTTAGAGTTTTTGTCACTCACAGATTTCTTCAGAACTGACTGAAAAGCAAATAATACTCCCTTTAATTACCAAATATCTAGTATGTGTTACAAATAATACTGAAAATTTTAAAGAACCTTTCATTAAAAAAGTAAAATATACTCTACCATGTTTAAAATTGTATATAAAATACTAATACATAGTTATTATATCTATAATACAATATTAAAAAGACAAAAAAATAGTGTATACTAATTGTCTCCTAGCTTTTGGTAAACCTTTTACATCTAGATGCTCATTCAAACCTGGTGGCCAGTTGTCATCAAATCATACCTGCCAAAATGTTATTCTGATCTCTGCCTGAACTTTAAACGTAATCCATCACTACAAAAGAAAAGTTCCTAAAATTATAACATAAAATAGAATTTTTAACAAAAGCATTAATAGAATCTTTCTAATTAATGACACTGATGTGTTCATTAATTCTTTCATAAAGTTTCTTAACTGTCTTACATTTGTAAAGGCAGCCACATGATTCACACAACATGTAATAAACAGGCTCACTTTACAATCAACATTATGCTTATAAACTACAAGCTCAGTTCCTTTCTCTTGTAGAAGGGAATTCTCTAAAACACATTTAATACTGAGACCCCTTTTACCAATTAAACATGGTTATTCACCAGTTCTCCATAATATTTCAGGATGACCTTGAACAATTCAATTATTATTTACAATATCATCACTATCCTGATCATCCACACTGTAAGTTAAAGCAAAAAATAAATAAAAATCTATTAGTCCTGATGACAGCATCTTCTCCCTTATCTGTACTACTTGCTTTGTCTACTAATAAAAGCATGTTTGTCATTAAACACCACAACTGTGTTTCCTACAGCTAATTACATATTTAAAAATGGTTCTACTCTGAAACAATGACTTCCTGAATGTTGACATTCCAAATGAACAAAAAAAAATGCCAGACATCCTTTTTTCTTGCTTCTTGCAGGGGACAATCCCCCCCCCCATGTGGGGGGAGCTCCCCCACTCCCCCCAAATTTATATATACCAACTCCATGGTTGCACTGACTCAAAAATAGGGAGAAATCTCTCTCAAATGTGAATTTCTGATCATTCAGTCTGGTAACAGATCTTCTAATAGTAGCCATTACAATTCTTCCAACATTGATTTTAACCTTAAGAACATTTTTTGGCAGGCGAAAAAAATCCATTTACAGACTATAAAGTGGATGACCCTGGTGCCACTATGCTAAGTTTTTGAAAAAAAAAAGTTATTTGAGCATAGACCTTTAGTTTGGGTCAATCTGTGTTTTGAACAATGCATTAAATGTAAATAGGTACCAAAAAGTTTGATTATGCAGGTTTCCTAAAGGTATAAATTCAGATAGTCCTTTGTTGATCAAGTTGGTTGTGATCTTATAGACATTTTAAAGAAACACAATGAGCTGCAAGTCAAAGAATTGAAAAGGATATTGCTTCTTTGTTTCACCAACTGTGTAGAAATAGTTCCTTTCCAGCACATGGATCTGAATTTGAGAATGTTTTAAAAATGTGGGGTAGACTTGATAAAACTATTAGTGAGAAAACAAAAAAAAGCTTGTGTGTGACTGTTTGGCATATAAAAAGGTTACAGAGTACCCTTTTCTCAAACACATTGACACACACAAGCCAAAGATCAGTCAAGAATCTGTCGAGGTTTCGCAGGGTTGTCCTTAAACTTTTGACTTTTTGGACACACTGTCTGTGCCTCAGGTACAATGTTGGTCAGCTTGATTGGTAGAGAAGAACAATGATTGTTGTCAAACAGGTCCAAAGGAAGTTTTGAACCAATAAAAAAGGATACAAATTTACATCAGATCGTGGATTCTTTGCCTCAGATGAATTACAGGAATGTGGTAAAGATCAGAACACTGTTTCCATTTCAAGGCAAGAGATATGGCAGAACAAGATACAGTGGACATAGATTTTACAACAAAAACAGAGGAAGAAAAGTTACAATGAATAGGTGTTGGGACATTCATGAATTCTGGATACAAGGTAGTTAATATGAATACTTGTGAACTCACAGAAAAACAACTTGGTGTTCTTAAGAGAGGTTTTATTTTTTGCCATATAGTTGAACTAAGCTCAATAATAGTATTTTAGGCTTTAAATTATATGTACACAAGATGACTTGACACTACTTAACAATGACAGTACTTGAAAATGTTGTTGAGAGATGTCTTCATAAAACTAGTATTTTAACTCATACTTCCTGTTTTAAATGTGTTTCAAAAATGAAATCAGACGACTACAGATTAAACCATCTAAGGGGTATAACTTAAATATCGAAGAGAGAAATATTTTAGCTTCACTTTGAGCAATAACATATGTTAGACTTATGAAGGATAATTAAAGTGGGGCATGATTATTATGGATGATAAGGTATATCTTGAAAAAAATGACTTGAATGTTACAGGATGTTAACTATTCTGAAACTGTTACTAGAAAAGAGGATAGGGCATCTTTATATGCTGATTTTGTGCTTTTAGATGGTGCATAACAATTAATTCATATGAATATTTGTAAGTAGAATACAATGTTTCACAAGTCACATGTAGTGGAGCAAACTCCAGTGTTGCTTTTCCAAACCTGTTAGGAATCGAGAGTTTGTACACGGGACTAACTGAAGAAAACCAAAACAGGCTAAGCCATAAAAGGAATCCAGTCTAAGAGGTAAGAAATAAAAGTATGAGGTCCTTCATCAGATCAGGCCATTAACTGATAAAAGTGTTCATCATAATAAACATGGAAACCTTTTAATGGCTGGTCATTTGGCATTTACTCAGAATCTACTGCAATTTTTATTGGTTGGATTTTGGACTTCGTAATTTTTTTATATTGCTTCTTGCACCTGATTACGTTTATGATTTATCCTGTTTCTGGTATTCTTAAAGTAGAACATCCTAGATTATTTAATTTTTTTGCTATACCCAGGTTATATAAAAATACATCTGCACCCCCACCCCTTTTTTATCTGATTGTAAACGCAGGCCGCTCTATTATAGAAAGTATTTCTGTTTATTTAAAGAATAAATTGAATCAGATTACACACAGGACCATAACTTACATAAGATATTTATTTCAGTTTAACAGTGGATGACTCTTGGGATGATGATCTTATAATAATAGCCAGCATCAGTTCTTTGTATAATGAAATACTGCAGGATAAGAGTTTACAGATGGTTAGACACTTTTTGTGGTCTAGCATTAATTTTAGAAATAGAGAGATTATCACATATTGCATGTTAATGGAAGTTGTATTATATATATATATATATATATATATATATATATATATATATATATTAACATCTATAAACACATTAAGGGTATGGTGATGAGAGCTACTGTGCCCCCCCCCCCTTTTGCTCATCTGATTTTAAACCAATGGGAGAGAACATGCTTGTATCATGCCCACTTTGTTCAGAGTGTTAAGCTGTATGTACATTTTATTGATGACTCATTTTTTTCTGATAGATGGTCCCTGTGGAGTCAATAGTAAAGTTGTAAAGTTGTATAACTCCAGTTGTGATTTTTTTTTTTTTTTTTTGCATTTTTCATTTAATTTTGATAGAACCAATATATAATTTTTAGATGTAGATATCGTTTTTAATAATCATCATAAATGTTTAAAGTCTAATGTATTTAAGAAAATTATGTATATTAGTAATGTTATATATGCCACTAGTGGCCATTTAGTGTATATTAAACTAATGTGGTTAAAACACAAGCAAGAAGACTATCTAGATTAACTACAGATAATGTTATTTTTAGATGGGTTAGAAATTTTTTGAGGAAGTGATTATCTGTAAACAAGACACTTGTGTTTCTATTTTAAGTTGATGGTGATGTTTGATGGCTTCATTAGTAGACATTGTAGGCAATACATATAAGACTGAATATGCTATTATCAGGACTAATGCATTTTTAACTATATTGCTTTAACTTATAGTTTGAATGATCAGGATAGTAAAAATATTGTAAGCAGTAATTAAAGAATGTTTCAAGGTCATCCTGATATTTTAATTAAATTTTTGAAAAAAAATGTATTTTATTGGCAAAAGGGGTTCTGAATACACTCCCTGATTATTATCTACCTTTTATAGTACCGTCAAACTAACTTAATAAAACATGCCGTTAACTACTTCATCCTATGCTTCCTATGCAACCTCCAAAGCTTCTTCTAAACTCTGCTCCCTGAAATTCTTATGTAACCTTTTAAGTTTCTGCTACTCTGCATACAAAACCTTATAATTACTCAACTCTCATTTTAAACCAAAACATACAACTTATTCTACTTTTTTAACATTCTCCTTTTTGTTTATAGTACTGTTTTATCTATTAATAGTATACATGTATGTAACTTACGTATTTTAACAACCAAAATTCTCTATTGCTCTTTTTATTGAAATGTATCTGTATTGCTATTTTTATTGCATTGTATATCTTTGGAGCTTTTCTCCCCAGGCCTCTACTGTAAAAGGGCAATAGCTCAGCCGGACACTCCCAATCAACAAATGTAAAATAAAATAAATAAATAAATAATAAATTAAGTGCACTTTAGACAATTCCCAACATGTGGAGGCAGATTTTTCTACTTGGAAAGGAATGTATAAATGTGAGTTATGTACAGTTTTTTAGGGTCATCTATAAAGGATAACATATAGTTATTGATAAAGAGCTTGTAATTTTAAACAATTTTGATTATAAAATAAGGCTGTAGTTTTTTGCATATGTGAATCATAGGGTTTATAGGAGGTTACTAGGCTAGCAGCCCTAGAGTCTTTACAAGCCTAGCCATGTTAATCCCAAGTATTCCCATTTGTTCTTTTTTGGGTATTTCACAGAACTAATTTATGAACAGAATGGGTCTGTGATCAGCATCAGCTACCTCTGTCCATGAGGGACATGGGTGCCACCCCAGGGGGTGAATTTGTGGTCTCCCATCCAATTATCTAAGCTGCATTTGAATAGGGACAGTGAGGAGCTCTGTTTTACATGAATAGGGAGTCTAATCCAGAGAAGCGGCAGTCTGTGGGAGACATATCTGTCAATCCAACATGATCTGTTAATGTCACAAGCTAGGGTGAGATCCCTAGAGTGAGTGATTCTTGAGCCATTTGACTTGCAGATATGCAGCATTTCCATTAGGGTAGGGTTGCAGATTGCCCTATAGGCCAGGCACAAGTCACCTCTCAGCAGCCTATAAGATATAGAGTAAAGTGACAGGGTTTTCAGCCTGTCCACATAGGCCATGGTTTGGAGTCCCTGTATTTTCTTAGTGAGAAACCTCTGAGGTCTCTCCAGCTGCTGCAGGTGTCTGGTGAGGTACATGCAAAAAGGTACATTATACTCTATTAGTGGTCTGATGAGGGTCGGGTACAGTGGAGTTATAACATCCCTTGACCTGGATGCTATGCCCTTACTTAAGAGGTGTGTTACATAGAAGGCTTTTCTTACCACTGTGGAAATGTGGTGGTCAAAGTTCAGATTACTATTAACTTGTCTTCCCAAGTCTCACACCACTAGGTTGGAACTCAAGGGAGTTCTGTCAGTATTGTAATTTGTAGGGAATTCTATTTTACCAAAGGGAAAAATAATGCATTTTTTTATATTTAGTTTTAGACCATGGCTTTGGCACCATTCATTTTTTGTTAGCCCTTCTGGAAATATGTTGACATCATTGGGGGACTCAATGATTGCTCCCAGTTTGCAATCATCAGCGAACTTGGACAGCCAAAGGTCATCTACTTTGGTCTGGACTTCTGAGAAATAGATGACAAACAGTAAAATGCCCAGCACGGACCCCTGTGTTACTCCAGTAGTGGTGGATCTACTGGTGGAGGTAATTGGCTACCCATCTAGTAATATGTGTTAATCCCTACCTGTGAGAGTTTCTCAATGATGCCAGAGTGGGGAATTATGTCAAAAGCCTTGGCAAGGTCAAGATAGGCTGTGTACATTGTCTTACCTTCGTCCATGACTTTGGTGGCATTCCCAAAAAAGACTACTAGATTTAATAAGCAAGATCTACCCTTAATGAAGCCAGACTGGGTTGGTTCCAGGATTTGGAGGTTGCCTATGCCCTTGTTGATAAGGTCCATGATAATTCTTTCCATGGCCTTGAAGATGAGGGTAGTTAGACGTATGGGTCTGCAGTTCCCAAAGTCAGTTGATGCCCCCCCCCCTTTTGTGTAGAGGGATTACTATTGCTGTTCTCCATTCTGCAAGAACACAATCGATTCCCAAACTATGATTAATCAGAATGCCAAGTGGATCCTCTAGGTCTTGTTTTAGATTGTTTAGTAAACAACCTGGGATATTATCTAGTCCCATTGGGGCCATGTTTTTGGCCTTGACAAGTGCAGAGATGACCTGTTCTTTAGAGATACTAGGCTGAGGGCTGGTGTCAGGTATGATTTAGGATATGGTAGGTGGGGATAGAGGGGTGAAGTATACACTGAATCTGTCAGCTAGTAGGTTGGCAATATCTTCCAGTGTAGTATGAGTGAACCAGTTTGGTACATAGCTGGCCATTCTCTTTTAGACTTCAGATGTAGCTAAAGAATGCCTTATGATTATCCTTGGCTAGAGATGTGATTTTAGTTTAGTAATTTGCTTTAGAAGACTTTACAAGATTTCTGATTTTCCTGTTTAGGCTTAGGAGGGAACTCTTCCTCTGCAGAGTGATATCCCTCTTGCTTTTGGACAACAGTTTCTTCCTCTTGTTATATAATCTGTTTATACATGAAGTCCACAATGGTGACTTGTTCGTATGGGAAGACTTGGTTTTGATCCGGTCAGGTACAGCAGAGCTTATGCAGTCACTTAAGTGTTTGTACAGGGCATTTGCATACACTTCTGCATAGTGATCATTGGTATCTGCGATTGTGGGTGGTATGAAACTTTTTATACCATTGCTTAGTATGCTGTAGTTAGCTTTGGTGAAGTTTTTTTATAAATTTTGTTTTTGTGAGGGTGTCAGTTCCAGTAGTTATTTCAAATAAGACTGATTTCTGGTCTGACTTAACTAGGAAGTGCATGATGCATGAGGAAGTACATATACTCCCCCCACCATTTTGGTAAGTATTTTGTCCAGAACATTACAGCCTCTAGTGGGGGTGCAGACTACCTGTCCCATTGCATTTTTGTTAATGTCCAGAAACCTCTGGACAAACATGTTTTTGCTCATGTATGTCCCCCAATCTATGGAAGGATAGTTGAAATCTCTCATGACTAAGGTGTTGGACTATATGGTGAGGGATTCCAGTAATTTGAGATATGTGGTGTGCTTATCCTGGTTCATGGTGGGGGATCTATAGCTAGCAGTGATGTGGTCTGGTACTTTCCCAATAGTTAATTGGGCATGGAGTAGTTCCAGAGAGTCATGCTGTTTGACCAGTCTCGAAGTGTATTTGGTTTTAATGAAGATGGATACACCTCCACCTTTGGTTCCTTCATGTTCATTTTGAGGTCTGAATGTGTGGAAGGCATTGTATCCTTGCATGGCCGGGGTGCTCTCAGCAGCCTTGAACCAGGTCTCAGTAACTACACAGATGTCCACATCCTTCAAGGTGAGGAGTGCTTCCAGGGACTGCAGTTTCATATTTAAATTCCTAGCATTAAGCGACATGACCCTGAATTTGTCTCAATTAGATTTTGTTACGTTGCAAAAATTGTTGTTTTTGACATTGCCTAAAAAGGCACTATGGGGAGACAAGGGCCTTTGCCAGTATCCGAAAACCTAGGGGGGACAGGTGCACATCATCTCTAGCAAAGCAGTGAGGTCTGTCTACCATTTTCTTCCAGGCTGATAGATACTGGATCCCCCTGGACTGACACCAGAAGCTGAGCCAGTGATGAAGTCAATTATTTTTTGTTTGTATCGTGGCATCACCCTGAGTTTGGGTAGGATACTACTTGGGCTAGGGACATACTTATCTAGGACACATAATCAGAGAGTTCTGTCATGTCTTGCTTCATATAGTCCAGAGAGGTAAATCTCAAGCCACTCACTCCAACATGGGCTATGACAGAGTCATAAGGTAAGGTGGTTAGAAAACTTTATGAAATAATTAGTGAATGTATCAGTTCCATTTAGTACAAAAATTGCACTAATGCTTTAGGTATGCATTCTATTTTATGTTGTAGTTTTAGGAAGTTTTCTTTTATAGTGTTAGATTGTGTTAAAGACTCTGGAAGAGGGGAAGTAAAAGAGTTTATTTATTTATTTATTTACATTTGTTGACCGGGAGTGTCCGACTGGACATAGATCCATTTTCAGCGGAGGCCCGGGGAGAAAAGCTCCACAATTAAAATAAACAGACAGTAGTTACATTGGATTACATAGCGATTAACAATTTAACATAGCAATTAATTACAAACATATTTACAGATGAAGAACATAGTACATCAGTAGACAACTAGAATCTTTATCTGTGATGTACATAACAGACATTAACAAATGTTAAAATAAGAAGTTCCTGCTGTATAATAAGTACTAGGCTTATGAGCATCTGAGCTTGCTATAATCAAGGTAGTTAGTGGAGTAGAAAGAAAGGTAGTGGTTGGATGGGGTGGGTGATATTAGAGTAGGAGTTGCAAGGGCATAGCCAGCATGTTTTTAGGTGCGCTTTTAGTAAAGTTTTGAAGTGGGTGCATGATGGTACGGAGGTAATTGTGGGTGGGAGAGAGTTCCATAAATTGGCTATGGTGCAAGAGAATAGTGCTTCACCAGCAGAGTTATTGGCTTTAGTGATCTGCAAGTGATTTTTGTTGTCGGATCTTTGTGGTCTGGTGGTGCGATAGGGTTGGAGTAGATTCTGGAGGGATGGGACATTTAGTGAATGGTTTACTAGTTTGTGAGCGAGTGATAGTTGATACCATTGAAGGAGATGAGGGAGTTCAAGCCAGCCCAGTTCAGCAAGTGAGAGACAGTGGTGACTACGGTAGGATGCCCCTGTGGCGAATTTGGCAATTTTGTTGTAGCAGGTCTCTAGCTTGTTTAGATTGCATTGCCTTAGGTTGGTATATATTGGAGAGGCATAAAGTAGGGTGGAGATAAGGCGGGAATTTGCTATTGAAATCTTTGCTGCTTTGGTGAGAAGCTGCTTATTTCTGTATAATGCTCCTAGTTTCTTGTGGACTTTTTTATGGTCATGGATATGTGAATGTCAAATTTTAGTTCTGAAGGTAATGCTACTCAATGCTAGAAGTCTAAACCTCAAAATGCACTCTCTCGAGGCACTCCTAAAAATGGAGAACATCGATATCTGTGCAGTAACTGAGACCTGGTTCAAGGCTCCAGAGAGCACCCCTGCAATACCAGGCTACAACTCTTACCACACTTTTCGGCCACCAAACCAGGACCGAAACACTAAAGGTGGAGGAGTGTCAGTATTCACCAAGGATATTCACACCATCAGGCTAGTTGGCCAACACAATGTGTCTGAAATTCTCCAAGTGCAACTAACACTAGGTAAGACTGCAATCCAAGTTGTAGCTTGCTACAGATCCCCCACCATACCCCAAGATTCTCACTACACCTTTCTAAACATACTGGAAAATATTAAGATAGAACCAAACACCCTAATACTGGGTGATTTTAACTACCCTGCCATTAACTGGGAAAACTACTCATGTCCCAACACCTTTGCATAGCGGTTCTTGGAATTCATAAATTCCAATGCCCTGGATCAACTAATCCATAGTCCCACCAGGGGCTCCAATATCCTAGACCTGGTCATTACCAACATGGGAAATCAATGCTCCATACCTATGGTCACCCCCTCGTTAGTCAGGTCTGACCATAAGCTTATCACCCTTAACATCCACATCCCACCCCACCCCCCAGTAAAGAAACCACCATAAAAAACTTCTCCAAAGCCAACTTCATGCTACTCAAGTCAGAAGTGACAAACTTCATGACACCCATGCAGACGGGAACTGAAAGTACAACTGCTGAATCCTACACTAAAGCACTGTACGAGCACATCCACTCATGCATGAATCGTGTCATCCCAAATAGAACCAAAATGCTCTCATCCAAAAAAAGGAAGCCAATCTGGTGGTCCCCTGCCATAAACAAACTTTACAACAAAAGGAAGAAACTTTTGCAGAAAAGAGGAAAATCCCAGGATGCAAAAAACTCCCTTACTAGCCTCAGTAAGAAACTGAGATGCCTCATAAAATCCTCCAAAGCTAGTTACAAAAATAAAATTGCCAAAGATTCCAAAGACAACCACAAAGCATTCTATAACTATGTCAAGAATCTAAATGGCAATGCTCAGATCTGCTCTGAGCTAAAACAGAATGGCATTAAATATACTGATCTGAAGGATATTGCCAATATCCTGGCAGAGTGATTCAGTGCCAACTTCACCCCCCTCTCACCCCCTAAATGGCCCATCTCAGTACCGGAAGATTGCCAAATTCCAGTAATAATGGCCACACAGGTACAAAACGCACTCTCTAAAGCCAAGAATACAGCATCCATGGGACCAGATGACATCCCGGGCTGTGTACTACATGAACTACAATATGAACTGGCACCTCACCTAAGTGTCATGTTTAATCATAGCCTCACCTCAGGTTTCGTACCCACTGAGTGGCGCAGAGCTACAGTTATCCCAATCCACAAGGGGGGATCCACCTTGGATCCCGGAAACTACCGTCCCATCAGTCTGACAAGCCTTATCTGCAAGGCCATGGAGCGTATTATCATGGAACTTATAAACAAAGACATTGGCAACTTTCAAACACTGGACCCCACCCAGTTTGGGTTTGTGAAGGGTCGATCTTGTCTCCTGAACCTGATTGACTTCTTTGAATCAGTCTCCAGAGCCATGGATAAGGGTAAGGTGGTCCACACAGCCTATCTAGACCTTGCCAAGGCCTTTGACACCATCCCCCACTCTGGAATCATAGATAAACTTACTAAGTTGGGCATTAATCCCTATGTCACCCAATGGGTTGCTAAATGGCTTACTGATAGAATCCACACTGTAAAAGTAGCCGACTCCAAATCCAGCTCCAGACAAGTGACAAGTGGAGTACCTCAGGGTTCAGTCCTGGGGCCACTCTTGTTTGGCATCTACTTCTCTGAAGTACAGGTCAACACTAAGGGACTCTGGCTAACAAAGTTTGCAGATGACTGCAAACTGGGAGCCATTATTGAATCCCCAAATTATGTGGATACTCTACAAAAGGGCCTTACAGAAACAGATGCTTGGTGCCAGAGCAATGGGCTCAAGCTCAATGCCAAGAAATGTATTGTTATCCCTTTGGGAAAAACATGTATCCATGAATTACCATATAGGTGGCAGTACACTAAACACAGAAAGTGTGATAAGAGACTTAGGGACACAGGTGGACAGTGGTCTCACCTTCGATAACCACATTGCCACAACAGTCAGGAAATCCTTCTATGTGGCACACCTCATCACGAAGGGCTTTTCATCCAGAAAAAAGGAGGTCATTGTCCCACTGTACTCATCCCTCATTAGACCCATTATAGAATACAACGCCCCATTTGGTATGTACCTCTCAAGACATCTGCAACAACTGGAAAGGCCTCAGAAATACCTCATTAAAAGAATCACACGCCTAAAGCAGATGCCCTACGCTGACCGCCTTAAAAAACTCCAGCTATACTCTGTCGCATATCGTCTACTCAGAGGCGATCTCTGCTTAACATACAAGGCCATGTCAAACCCAGAGCTGTTGGACATGCTACACTTAAAGAAATCCCAATCCCTCAGAGCTACACGCTCCAGGGATCTAAACCTTGTCATCACAATAAACAAAACATGCTGGAGGGATAGGTTCCTGACCCAGAGACTCCCCAGACTCTGGAATAGATTGCCCATACATGTCAAGCAGAGTGCCTCTTTGGACCTCTTCAAGAGGAACCTTGACGATTGGATGGGAGAAAGGAAATTCACCCCATGGATCACGTCAGTTGCCCTGCTAGACAGGGGTCCAGGAAAGTAAATAATGTGGGAAGAAATAGCCAGGGAATTGTTATGGCTAGGCTTGTATAGGCCCTAGGGCTGATAGCCTAGTAGCAACCTATGAACCTAGTTTGTCTATTGCTACTCCCAGAAATTTGGTGTGTTCAGTTGGATATATAGTGGTGTTGTCTTTCGCTGTGATGTTCAAGTGAGAGTTGTTTTGAGTATGTTTGGTGGGTTGGAAGATGAGTAGTTTAGTTTTGTTTGGGTTGAGTATTAATTGGGCATCGGATAACCAAGTTTCAACAGAGGAAAAGGCTTCCTGTGTGACTTTTTGCAGTTTGGGTAGGGACTGGGCTGAGCAGATGATGGTTGAGTCATCTGTGTATTGTATGAGTGTGCCATGTTTGGTGGCAGAAGCTAGATTATTAGTGAAAACAGAGAAGAGTTGGGGTCCAAGGATGGATCCTTGGGGAACCCCTATGGAGACAGGTAGTTGGGGAGATATGTCATTCTGCCATACAATGGATTGTTGGCAGTCAGACAGGTAACTCTGAAACCAGTTGGTGACTGATTGAGAGAAGGATAGGTTACTGAGGACAGAGACGAGTTGTTTGTGTGGGACCATGTCAAATTCTTTAGATAGGTCTAGGAAAGTAGCAGAGGAGAGATAGCCATTGTTTTTATGCTGAAGGATAGTGTTAGTAAAGGAGAGTAAGGCAGCGGCGGTGCTATGGTTTGGTCGGAAACCATGCTGAGTATTGGAAAGGAGGTTGTTAGTAAGGAGGTAGTCTGAGACCTGAGAATGTATGCATCTCTCTAGTATTTTAGAGAGTGGAGAGAGAATAGCTATGGGCCGGTAATTGGTTAGTTCTGTGGAGGGGCCGCCTTTGTGGAGGGGAATTATATGCAATACTTTCCACAGTGTGGGAACGTAACTTTCTGACAGAGATCAGTTAATCAAGATGGATGCTGGGTGGGCCAGAGCATCAGCTGCGATTTGTAGGTATTCACTTGGGAGGTTGTCTGCTGCTAATTTGGTGGACTTAAGTTTAGTTAAGAGTTTTTTTTATGTTGGAGGTAGGTACAGGAGAAAAAGAGAAGGCAGTGGGGAGATTACTAGTTGAAGGTGTGGGTTGGAGGGGGAGGGGGGTTGTGTTGTTTAGCTAGTGACAGTATGGTTTGTGTGAAGTGTGTGTTGAATGAGGTAGCAATATTTTTGGAGGAGTGAGGGATGTTAGGAAGAGGGTTACTGACTTTACCTGGGTGGAGGATGGAGTTTATGGAGGACCAGAATTGTTTGGTGCTGTGTTGGGAGGAGTCTAGGGCAGACTGGTAGTATTGGAATTTGTCCTGTTTTATTAGCTTTTTAACTCTATTGCGTAGTTCTAGAAATTTCTGTCTAGTTGAGGGGGTTTTGGTTTTGCGCCAGTGCTCCCAGGCTTTATCCCTGTTTTTCATTTCTGACTTAGTGGTTTTCTGTAGCCATGGGGAGGGTTGTGCTTTCATTCTGGAAAGTCTTATGGGGGCATGGTAATTAAGGATGCTCAGGAAGGTAGTATTAAAAAATTCAACTGCGTCATCAAGACTGAGGTACTTTAGGGGATGCCAGTTACATTCTTTGAGGGATGAGATGAATGTGAGTGGGTTAAAGTTTAGCTTTTTACGTATTTGACGGTAGATGACAGGTTTAGCTTGGTATAGGTATTTTTTGAGTAAGAATGTTGGGGAGTGATCACTGAGGCTATCTGATAAGCAGCCTCTTATATATGACTGGGTGCTCTTACTGATTAGTATCCAATCCAGGGTAGTGTGCTTGCTGTAGTTTTTATTTATCCTGTTTGGTGACTGGACTATTTGGGTGAAGCCATGAAGGTTTATATGATGGGTTGGATTGTTGCCAGAACAGGATTGCCAGTCAATATTGAAATCACCTAAAATGATGGTTTCTTGGGGGAGATGGTGGGTAGACCAGCTGTGGAGGTTTTCTAGTGGAGGGATGTTTTGGCCAGGTGGGAAGTAGCATCCAATTATGTTGATGGTTTTGTTTTGGTTTATTTTGAGGTTGGTATATATTATTTCTTCATTGCCTATTTGTGGAGCTGATGATTTTAAGATCTGGATGTTTAGATGCTGTTTAAATATTATAGCTACACCGCCTCCTTTCTTGTTTAGCCAGTCTACTCTTAGTATTCCATAGCCTGTAGGGAGTATTTGCTCACTGGTAATGTGAGGTTTTAGCCAGGTTTCTGTCAGGATGACTATATCTGGGGAGTACAAGTCTATGGTGGCATGGAGTTCATGGACATTGTTGGATATACTTCTAATATTTAGGCTTAGTAGAAGGAAGTCACTTGGCTTTCTATTCGCTGTGATATGGGAGAAGTTGTGGTTTCTAGTCTGATTATGAGGATTGGGGTTGGAGATGGTAGGGCCAGGGTTGGGGTGGATGTCTCCACTTAGGGATAGTTTTGATATGCATGAGGTTATTAGTTTTCTCAGTTTTTGAATGGGTTTGTTTATTAGGGAAACTTTATGTTTGTGCCCTGTGGGTAATAGGTATGGTGGGAGGGTTACTATGTTAAGTTGTAGGGATGCTTTATGTTTGAGTAATATAGTTGGTAGAATATGCGGGGGGTGCATAGCGATGGTTCTTGAGTTGGTGGGAGGGGAGCTGAGTGAGGGTGAGACATGAGTGGTGGTGTGAGTAGTAGTACAGTGGTAGTGGTTGAGTGGGGGAATGATGGAGCTTTGGTAGGATGTAAGATATGCAAGGACAGTGCATGCAGTGAGCATAGGTAAGGTATGCTTGTACATGTTAGTTGAGGAGGTGTGATAGTAGTGGGAAAATGGAGGAGGTAGTGCTGGGTTAGCAGTGTGGTTGGCTGTTGGAAAGATGGGAGGGGTTTGTGAGTGTAATAAAGGTAGGACCACTGGGGGTGGGAGGGAATAGGGGGCAGGGTGGGGAGCGAAGCGGGTAGAGACCCTGTTAGTTGCTCTTATGAGGGGGCTGGAAACAATCAGGTAGCAGAGTAAACTGATAAATGAACATATGATAGTGACAAATGGTGGTTGTAATTTTAAAAATGGTGCCTGCCACAGGTAATAGTTATTAACTTTGGGACTGGCTTAAGATAATAAACAGGGAAGGGGGAGGGGGAGAACAAGGGTGTGAGCAGGCAGTTCTTTTGTACTGCTGCTAATGAGCCAAAGCAAAGACAAGTTTGTGTTTAAGAAACAATTAGAATTGACCAAGGACTGCTCTGAAACTGTAAGTCATTCCTTAACCATTTCTCAGGTGGAAAAACAGGATAACCTTGTATCAGTAGGCTACTGTGGTCTCATTTTAAATTAACAAACACACAGTATTGATCAGTTATGGATACTATTTGCTAACAGAAGGGAATAAGAGAGAAAGTGGAAGATGAGTGTGTGTGTGTGTGTGTGTGTGTGTGTGTGTGTGTGTGTGTGTGTGTGTGTGTGTGTGTGTGTGTGTGTGTGTGTGTGTCGGGGGGGGGGGGGCTGCTTACAAGCCAAAGCACAGTGCTCTCCAGGGGAAAATGATTATTGGCTCAAATAGGTAGACACATACTCAAAGTTAACTTTAGCTGTTTGCAGACAGTGCATACCCGGACTGCACTTTTCTTATAAGAATGATGGTGTTAGGTTCAAAGTTAACTTTAGCTGTTTGCAGACAGTTCAGACCCAGACTGCGCTTTTCTTATAAGAATGATAAAGGTAGTACCGCAGTTGAATACTTAAAAGTGGTGTTAGGTTGGAGAGACACTGAGGTCCTCATGGGGCCTGTAGCAGGTGCGATTTGATGCCAGTAGGCTACCTGGTTTGAAAGGGCATTTAGGTGTAAAAAGTTTACTGAAAGCTGAGATAGTATTGATTAGCAAACACAATTATTTTTGTTTTTAATATGTACATATATTTTATTATTATTATTATGCATATAACCAATCTGTATTAGTATTTTATATATAATTGTACGTGTCAGTGTATTTTATTTTTTAATGAATGGCTCTTTTTAATATTAGTTGTAACACATGGTAGCTAGCTGATGTTTGATATTTAAATGTTTGTTAAGTCCTTTACTTATTGCTGAAAAAGTCTTCGAGAGACAAAAACTCTAAACTGAGAATAATTTAAATTATTGTTGGCTTGTTTTATTTCTCATTTCTCCTTGCATATTTTTTAAGTTGGTTTATTTTTTTATTACTGGGATGGATGTCAGTTTGGGTCTTTCTTTTTTAGAAGAAACATGACTTCCACCACCACCTATTCTCATTCTTGGTCTATTGTCACAAACGATTTTGTAGAGTGAGTAGATGTAGATGGAGGGGATGGCATCATCCTTTATCCAGGTTTCTGTAATAGCCAAAATATGAGGATTTTCAGTAATAGCCTAAGACTGAAAAGAGATCAACCTAAATTAAGGCTACCTGCCTTGGAGTCATTGTTTTAAGGCCTACATGGTGTCAGTGGAGTTGGATATATGTGACTACTTATTTGCTTAATAGGGCCAGGGTTTGAGAAAATATCACCAGATTTTAGAAATTTGAAACTGAGGTAGGCCAACTGTTTTCAGTGGAGTTTTCTAATATTAAAGGGTTTTTTTTTGTTTTTTGCCTTTTGTAGTATGCATTCTACAATTACTGTTTTCTTATGACAAATAAGATTATTCTTTTATACTAGGGGAAGAGAAAAAGTGAATATGAGTTGGAAATTGGGTAGGTGCAACTGAGGAGGTAATCGAGAAGTGATCTCTAAGATACAATGTGTAGCATAAAGTAAGGGTGGTGAGTAGAGATGAAAGGCAAATCTGGAGTTTGATCATGCCTAATAGTTTAAGAAGTGGGACTTGACTAGGAAGCAAGAAGTTTTGTGCAAGAATAAATGAAGTGTGACGGGGCAGTCCCTAGAGATCAGTTGTTGAAATGCTTAGAGTATAAAATAAGAGATCTCTGAAGTTGGGAGATTCTAGAAGATGGAGTTCCAAGATACAATGGAATACAATGAAGGTTCCAGAGTTGAGGAAGTACTTAAACAAGCCTAAGTGTCTTCAGAGTTGATAAGTGTACAGAACATAGCTGTAGGTTCAAGAAAATAGAAGGGAGGTTGCAAGAAGAAGAATTTAGGGGTGAGCTGTCAGTCACCTACTTCAGGTGATTGGCATATGTAAGGATTATAAAGGACTGTAGAGTAGTGGCCTAGCTGACAAATTGGCTTTGTAGGTGAGGCATGGAAAGGAGGAGAAAGAAAAGAAGAGATGTGTTTACACCTAAGTCTGAGTAAGCCTGCAGAAATGAACTGCCTGCGGTCTTCGTCAACTAATAGGCAATGTAAGCATTGAAAAGAGAGTCCTATCTGCCGCTTAGGTTTGACAAGACGCAGCCTAGCTGCGAAAATGAGAGAAGGAAAGAAGCAGAAGTAAAAGGTTGAGGATACTAATGAGGCTAGGTAGTAAAGGATGGGCCTATTTGCCCCCTAGACCTGAAAGAAGAGTGGAGTGCTGACCTGTCTGCCATCTGGATAAGCTAATTAGAGGAGAGATATATCTGTCATGTATGGCCGATGGGTAACTGCCTAGCTGCCACCTAGGCTGAGAGGGTGGGAGATGGATGAAAAGGGAAAGAAAGTCTTTGAAAAGTACTGAGTCTTGTTACAGAACAAAACGTAGTTATTAATGTTAAAGGAAAGCTCTGTCTGCCACCCAGGTCAGCTGAGTGTAAACTGCCTATCCACTGCAAAATCCATGTTCTTAGAAGTAATCTGGAGATTGATATGGTGCTGGAAGGAAGCACTTACTGCCTAGTCCCAACTCTACAAGAGTACAGAGGTGCAGAAAGGGAGCACCTGCTGCCTAGTTCAACCTCAGAAATAGTACAGAAGTAATATAGCTTGACTGTGTTTGTCAGATGCTTTCATTTTATGTATTTTTAAGTGAAATGTTGCTTTGTAGATGGTCAGTACACTGTAAAGCCAGTAAGCTTATTACAAAGAGGTAACACAAGTTGAATAATGTGTGGCTGGACTAACTGGGATGTGGAGGCACAGCAACAAGAATTTACACACTTCAGATGATTAAACTAGATAGATATTACGTCTCTTTCTGCTGGCACTTTATATGTATGCATTTGTTCATGTACTACATATTTTAATGTCTGACATTTCTCATATTACAGAAGGAATGTAATAGATTACTTCATGTTGACCACTGCTTCAAGTCTGTCACATCAAAGATTAATATTTGCTGATATTAATGACAAAATAATGGACATTAATGAGAATACCATGAGATGTCTTATTAAGAAAATTAATCCTGACTTTCTGTAAAAAAACATCATGTAAAGTGTTTTTTTATTTTTATTAATAACTACTGTGTCTATGTGTGACCACCAATTAGAACATCAGGCTTAATGTTCAGTGCCCATCTCATGCAAAATGGATTGAAGACATACCTCTCAACTGAACAGAGTTTTGCAGAATGTCCACATTTTTGCTTGATAATGTTGGTCTGTTCCTCATAAAATTTGTGGCTTTCTGGTAAATTATTGAATATTGATGTCACTAAATAATGCTAATTAAAGAAAACAGTTGCATTTCAGACAGTACATCCTTCAGAAAATATGCAATAATGCAAAACCTTTTACTCTAGCAACTTTCTAAGTTTATAGGAACAATATTTAAATTCTGTCCCTATTTTTGGGCCTTTGTCCCCCCATTCCTTCTGGCTTTGTCCAGATTTGTTGCACTAAGACGTTGAGAGGTATAAATCTGAAGACATAAGGATTTACATATTTGTTTATTGTGTGTATTTTACAATCAGTTAAAGAACTTCCAGATAAACCAAAAAAAAAGAAAACAAAACTATACCTGAAACTTAAGTGCAAACTAAGCACATATTCATTTTACTGTCGCAACAAATTATATTGATCTTATCTTAGAAACTATTATTTTTAGTTTCTTATTTTCTACAGCAGAAAATCTTGCGCAAAGTGTCCAGTCACAGAACAAAACCTTCACACCCCTTGCAGAGTAAACAGTTCAAAGATGATTCACAAGGAGAATCATTTTAAAAGTTATAATGTAAACAACTCTTATAAACACCTTCGTCTTACAGGTAGTGTGAGAAATTCCAGAAGTAGGTATGAATTATTCCTTGCAGGTAATAAAAGCTAAAAATACACTGTAAAATATAGGATGTTACCAGCATTTACAAACATCATCACCCTATAAGTAATAATAGAAACTGCAGAAGGAAGTATGGAGTAATCCTTGCAGGTAAATAAAGCTAACAATAAATAAAGCCTCTGTTACGGCATATGGTCTTTAATGCATAACACATTTTATTGGAAATCTTGCAGTATTGTATGTCATTTCATCATTTCCTTATTATTGTAACAGACCCTCATTAAGAAAATTTTTAATGAATATGTAAGACAGAAAAGAGGTGTGCAAGGTAGTTTCGAAGGGAAACACAGATTACTTATTGCCTTGTGTTCCTGTGACAGCAGAACTTGCATGTGGATTTCAGTGAGTTCCCCTTTGATAATGCACATTTTCTCAAAAGGATTCTTTGATGTAGCTAATTTCTTGTGACCTCTGTACAAAAGTGTTTTCAGTGAATCGTTTAATATTAAGTTTATTAAGGATAACCTGGCTAAGATACTTATGAGTTACTATTTTCATTCTGGTCCTGCTGTTATTCAGTTAATGCTCAACATATATTGTACAGGACAGCATGCATCTAGTCCCAGCTTACAATAACTAGACTTTGTTGGTTCACATTGCTGTTGTATTCTCTCATAACACTGCAACTAGAGCTTTCTGATTCTGAAGCTCATCTCAACCTTGTCAGTACGACACTGAAGATTTACAAGAATTCACAATGCATTTATTTTTCTAGGCAACAGCAGCAGTATAGAAACAGCTAGGGAGAATGTTGGATTCACAAGCAGATGTGACCAACTGTGAAATTTAATGACAGCAGTATCAGTAGCTCAAAGTGAAGTATACTTGTTTTTGATGCTGGAAGATCAGAGGATTGTGGGTTCTATTCCCATACCAAGAGTTTTCCAGTGATGACATTTCAATGCATTATGATGGAAAGGGTGCTGCCTCCCCCTTAGGTACTCTTTTTTTGCATGAGGTGTTATCTGTCGGCCTGAGCTGGTAGTAACTCAAGGCAATATAAAAGATTTCACAGCACTTACTGAAAAAAAGATTTGAGATAATTTATTGAATTAAAACATGTTTAAAACAGTGGATAAAGCATTGTATATGTGCGTTATACAATTATGTTAAAAAAAAAAAAAAAAGTGGGGGCATTTCCTGGCTCACCTGGCCAAACATCCTCTAGTCAGTGTTAAGTGCCCTGCCCAAATAAGTCAGTACAAATACCACTTTAGGTTTCCCCTGAAAATAGGCCACAAGCCTAACCTGGTGAACAAAACATACCTGCAACAATAAATAACTGCCAGGTCACTAAGGGGAAGCATATAACAAAGACATGTCTCATCTAAAAAACAAGTTTTCAGGGATTGCATTTGTCCATCCCCAGTATAGGTCTTATCGCACTACTTAATGTAACTAATTCTGACACGACCCTTGTCAAGTAAAGGTATACGATTAGATTTTCTAGGAGAAACAGAGTATTTTACTTCCTTTAAGGTGTGCTATACTCTCAGTGAGCTATGTCTCAGTCATACTAGTTCATTTAAAAAATGATTCAGGAAATGTTGTTTCGATAAACAGTCCTGCTGCTAAGGGGAAATCTTGCCTTTATACATTTATTTTATTAGACTAGAAAATCACATTCACAGCAACAATTTTAAACATTAAAAGGTTAACTATAAAATCAGCAACCTAAATGCTTTTTCATTGAGGATGTCCACTCCTTCTCAACAGACAAGTCATACACACACACACCAGTGATTTGTATATACTCAGAATGATGCTGTGTCGTTGATATTAAAGGGTTCCTTTTATTTTTTATCACTTTAATTAAACATATGGCCATTTGTCAGCTCTGTACTATTAGTAATGGCACCCCCTTATAATGGTCATAATCTAATCTCATTAAAAGGCTTATTTTTTTCAATTGATTTATTTGCTATCCAGTTAACTGAACTGGTCTTTCAATTATTTTCTTTTCAGCCATGTGTCTGCATAGACAACTTAGATCAGCCAGCATGTTTTGTGCAGCTGGGGCAGGAAACACGATTATTCAGATAAGACATACCCCGGGACAGGGAACATGTAAACTCCGTAAAGATATTTACTGTAGGTTAGGGCTGGCCTAGATCCTGGCACTGTGAGTAGAAACCTTAATCATTGGGCCACTGTGCTACCCAGGATTCAGAAAAATAAATAAAACAAAAATAAAAATATACAGCATGGCAATAATTTGTATTAATTCTACAGCATAACTCAGTCTCTACCTATTCTTCTTAATAGTCTTTCTTTTGCAGTTGTCTCCACTTTGACTCCATTCCCTGAGTATGTATTTCTCAGAGTAGCTGATTCATTCTAGAATGGGTAAAGAAGAGAAGCTTCTAGTAAATAGAAATTACAAAGAACAACACAAAATCCATCTAATGATAAAACTACATTCTGTAGATTCATTTTGCATGTGACACTGATTATTTAACTGTCTACTTTCACAAATTATTGATTTATGTCTGGGTACACCACAGAGAAGCACTAACACATTCTGACATCAAGTAAAGACGGCTTGTTCTACCTGACCTGCCCATTCCATTAGCAAGTAGATTAACTGCAACTCTTCCTGGACCATACCTCTCAACTTCTTTGCTCAGAAATTCTGGACAAAACCAAGAGTAATGGACCAATGCCCCAAAATCAGGGACATTATTTTTAAATATTATTCTAATTTGTGTATGAAAACTAATCCAGCAATAGGTTTGCATCAGCATACATTTTACAATTGTTAAGAAGTATGATACTCTGGTATTTGATATTGTTGACTAATTGTAATCCTTGCTGATTGACCAGAAAATCAAATATTATACAAAGGACAGAGATAAAATGAGGCAGAATCGGAGACGTTCTTCAAAATCAGGGTCAGCTGAGAGCTACGTTCTGGGCCACCAACTCATTTCATTTCTTCCTTTTTAGGAACTTTGTGTTTGCCCGATGCATTCAGAAATTCTAGTAGTGTTTACACATACTACTACTTGAAATTCATTCCCCTCACCCCACCCCCATCCCTGAGAAATAATCTCAGATTTCTCAAACCATTAATCATGCACTTTAGTCTGTTTCCTCTTACTCCAGTGTAACACTCGTCATCATGCTAATAACACCAGGTTGATGGGTTCTCCTAAGTTTCTTACACGGTACTATCATATCTCTGATTCTATATGGGTTTTTTGTCAGAAGACTTATACATATTAAGCTCTATTAATCTCACTACATATATGGCTTGTGATACAGACCATGACCTACATTTAATGTCCTCCTCTGCAATATCTTTTCTGTTTGCGCCCTTAGTTTACAAAGATAAGTCTCTATAGTTGTGTGACATACTGTGGGTAGGTTCCCAGAAGCTTTTTCTAGAGAAGACATAAACTTCTTGTTTTCTATCAGTGATGCATCTCTCTGTGAATTCCACTAGTGCACTAGCCTTCATTGTTGCATTATCACTGGAAACAGAAAGGTTTATTGGATTAAATTAAATTGAATGATAACTTACAGAAAGAGAGTCATTCATCTGTGCTGACGGGGAAGACACTCACTCGCAGATGAAAATGATCTTCCTTAATATTTAATTAAGGACTGAGGATGGGATTGGGGACTTGCCTTCAGCACAGTGACTTTAATTCCTACCACAGTACAATTGATTGTTTTTAGTAAACTGTGATTCACTGAATCTTGTTTCAGTAGGTTATGGCAGACCCTTACATGTTGCTTAGTTAGCTTTTGGTTATCTGAGATGCCTAAAATAAGATTTAGTGTTGTTGTTGTTGCTATTATTGCTTTCCCTCTAGTCACATGTTTACTTCCTAAGTTTTACTTCACAAACAAAACTCATTTTTGCTGCACTAAATTTAAGTGGCTGTGTTTAGGCTATTTTGTGTGTTTCATAAGTGACAGATTGAGGCAAATCTTTGTGTCATACAAAAAAAAAATGCACACTTTTTTTATCATTTATAGGGCCAATGAAAATGACCACTCCCTTGTGACTTGATCATAGTATGCTGATGGTAATAGCATTTCGTATGAGTGACGTAGGATCATAGGAAGTTACTAGGCTATTGGCCCTGATGCCCTTACAAGCCTAGCCAATAATTTAGTCCATGTTCCAACAAGATAGCACCCTATGCCACTGTCCAGCAGAGACACAAGTGGAATCTCAGGGGTATTTTTTCTGTTCCCCATCCAGTTATCCAGGTTGCGTTTAAAAACGTTTAATGAGGTACTCTGCTTTACGTGGAGAGGGAGTCTATTCCACAAAAGGGGGAGTCTCTAGAACACAAATCTGCCCTGTGAACATGTCCTATTGATGTCACAGACCAGGTTGAGGTCATGCATGTGGGTTACTTGAGTGGAGCTTGACTTGTGCATATGCAACAGTCCCATCAGGATGCGGTCTGAGATTTCTTTGTATGCCAGACAGCGGTCACCTCTGAGGAGTCTGTAGGAGACAAAGGGACAGGGCTTTTAGCCTATCTGTTTAGGGTAGATGTTTGAAACCCTGGATCCTCTGGGTGAGGAACCTCTGTGGTCTCTCAAGCTGCTGCATGTGCTTTGTGAGGTACATGCTGAAAGGGGCATTGTACTCAATAATAGGGCTTATAAAGGAAGAATGCAGGGATGTTATGAACACCTTGTCCCTGGATGAGATACCCTTATTAATGAGGTGGGCCATGTAGAAAACTTTCCATACAATGGAGGCAATATGGTGGTCAAAAGTCAGTTTGCTATCAGCCTGGGTGCCCAAGTCCCTCACGACTGATTGCATGCTTAGTACCTTAATATCAATGTGATCATTTGTGGGGACGTCACTCTCCCCAAAAGGGATGATGATGCATTTTTTGGCATTCAGTCTGCGGCCATGTTTCTGGCACCAGTCATTTGTTTGGGTGAGACCCTCTTAGAGGATGTCCACATCACTAGGGGAATTGATGACAGCTTGCAGTTGTCTGCAAACTTGGTTAGCCATAGGCCAGTAGATTTGGTCTGCACCTCCGAGAAGTATATCTCAAACAGCAGAGGCCCCAAGACTGATCCTTGGGTTACACCGATTGTTATGGGTCTACTACTTGAGGTGGCTTCCCCTATTTTGACTAGGTGGGTTTTATCAGTGAGCCAGTTTGCTACCCATCTAGTAACATATGGATTGATGCCTAGTTGAGAGAGTTTATCTATTATACCTGAGTGGGGAATAATATCAAAGGCTTTGTCCAAGTCAAGGTAGGCGGTGTGCACCATCTTCCCCTCATCCACAGCCTTGATGACAGTCTCAAAAAAGTTGACCAAATTTAACACTCATGACCACCCCTTTACAAAACCAAACTGTGTGGGATCAAGTTTCTGGAGGTTTCCAGTGTTTTTGTTAAAGGGGTCCATGATAATCCGCTCCATGGCCATGCACTTCTATTTATTCTGAGTCCCACTTTCTAGCTCACGCTTACTCATGATACCAACATAGGTTACATTCAAAACCTGTATGATTTATTATTTGTGTGGTAATTTGTCAAATGGCCCTCTAAGAAGAAAGCAAAATGAACACCACATGTTGCTTCAGTGGTCATAATTTCTGAGCTTAATATACCACATCAGCAAAGAAAGAGAAAAAATAGTCAGTGCCATGTATTTACTAAACAAGTAATAATTGCATAGGAGTGTCTGTGATACAGTAGAATGTCCTGTAAACTGACTTCCATTCCCTTCTTGCTGAGCCCAAACAGGGCCAACATTTAGGCAACCAGTAGCATTCTCTGTGCCTTTGCCATTAACCTGGCAATGACAGTATTTTGTTAGGGCCTAACTCCACTCCTAGAAAGAGGGTCGTGTGATCTGCTTCACAACAGAGGCCCACAATACCTTTTCCATCCAAGTCCATACTTCTGCACATCCATGTTGAGGGCTACCACCAGGTAGTGACTTGGTAAGCCTAACATCTGCCCCTAGACTGTACATGTATCTCACTGTCCAGTCTCTAGGGGATTGTGACAGTGGCCATCAGTGCCCCACACTCACCCCAAGGATGGGCAGTCTCATCCTCTTTTGCCAACTTTAGATGCCTGAAATGCAAATTGAACTAGGATCACCTGGGCTGTAGCCAGGTCTTTATCCCTCTGTGCTACCAGAGGTGGCTTCTGGGCAGCCTATGATCATTATTTCATAAAAGTTCAGCTTTATTTATACAGTACAGTATGTACCCACCGGGATGTGCCATGTGAAATCCATTCATCCTGCTGCACAAAATTACTGGCAAATTGGTGCATTTAATGTTTGTGTCACTGCTGTCTTGTTGCACGTTCATTGTGGCTACAGCTCATTTGCATTACCAGAGAAGAAAAGTTGGTATGTGAAGTGTGGTAAGTGTGGTAATTAGAATTAAGTTGTGCTACATTAGAACAGAAATGTGTGTGTAGTATATGTCTGTGTGTTTTATAAAGCAAAATTGTTGTGGTCAAACCTAGACAGATTTTTGATATAATTAATAAGGTTGAAAATAATGTGTTCTATGGCTTTACAGATAATACTTGTAAGGTTGCTTGGCCTTTAGTTTTCATGATCAGTGGTGGGTTCACTTGTAAATAGCATCAAAATAGTACTGCACATGGAATCTGGAACATAGCCTGTAGCCTAAACAGTTTAAGGAACTCTTCTGTCATTTTGTGTTTGACAGTGTTCATCAGACAACTTGCTATGTTATTTTGACCCAAAGAGGAAGTGTTTTTGGCCTTTGAAATTACCTTTAGGACATGCTCTTTAGTAATGGTTTTGGTGTGTGGGAGGGAATCAGGGATGATGTTAATTGGGATGTGATGGGAGTTTCAGGGGCAAAGATTAGCAGCAAACCTGTTTGCTAATATATTTTAGAGTTTGGGTTTGAGTAGGATAACCCTTTAGTTTTCAAACATAGGAGGACGTTTAGTTATCATATACTTCAGATGATGAACCTCAGTTTGGTGGGATGCTTTGCTGATCTTTATAGTGATCTTCAGGTGTTTTGTGAGTTTTTTTAAACAATCTTAAAACTGGGGAGATCTATCCCTGCTTTGTTTTGAGGAGTGTCTGCTTTTTCTGGTAGAGTTTATATCGACTGACTACCAGAGTGGTTTGGTTTTGAATTTCCCAATATACTAGGAACTGTTATGGACTGCTAGATAGATGCATTTGTCTAAATGGACATAAAAATATGTTAGTGTAGTTGACAATGTATTTGAGGTCAACTGTGGGAATGTCAGGGGTAAATTTGGAGATGTAATCACACAGCTGTATGGCATTTGCCTACTTGAAGTCTGTAGAGAGTATGGCATTTGTTACTGGGAGAACACAAGTTCTCTCGATGAAGACCACAGGTCGATTGTCTGATTTAATTGGTAGGGGGCAGACCAAGGGATCAGAATAAATAGGAGCTTGGTTAATGATGACCATATTGAGAATGCCTCTGCCTGTGGTTGGTATGAGGACAATTTGATCCATGGAGTTTTTGTTTATCCAATTCCCATGCCTATGTTAGAGATGCAAATACTCCAATCCATGGAAAGGTAGGTAAAGTCACCAAGGACTACCAAGTTGTTCCTTACAGGGATAGCTTCTAGGAATGCCAAGAACTGTGCATGATCATCTGGGGTTATGGAGGGGGATCTATAATAAGCTAAAAGTTGGAAATTGACTTGGCCCCTTTCGAGGTTTCTTGGTATCAGTCTTGAAGGGATGTTATCACTGACAAACATCAGAACTCCACTGTAGTTTCCAGCAGGTGTAAAGCCACCCCTTCCCCTCCCTCTGAACAGTCTCCATACTGTGCAAATCTTTGGAACAGTACAATTTCCATAACTGCATTCAATAAACCAGAACTCATGTAAGTCTCATTGACTTATGTAAAATCAAATATCAGTTTCTTAATTAATATGGAACTCACTTCATCCTATGCTTCCCAGTATTCTGACCAAATTCCTTACATCACTCTAACATTGTTTGCTTACCCTCATCATCTCTGATATGGTTACTCTGAGTCCTTTTCTCATTGTTATTTGCTAGCATGTGCCCTCTAGTGGTAAATTTCTTCCTCTGGTTTTTGTTTCTCAAATGTACTATTTTGCATTGTTTGCACTGAAATGAAGGTGCTACATTTAGACTGTTCATCTAATCTTGACAAGTTTTTCTTCTTTTCTGTACCTTTCTGTGTAACTTTGTGCCAGCATTTAAATTCAAAGCTTCCTCCTGATTTTTCACAGTTTAACTTATAAAAGGATTTAAAGGGCAGCCCACTACTGACTCCAGTAGTACCCCACTCGACAGTCCATACCTCTCAACCTGGAAGCATCAAAAATTTGGACAAGGCCCCTTGAAAAATAGGTACAAATCTGTACACTGATTAACATCAAATTTGCATCCAAAATTACGTAATCCCACCCACTCCAATGGAATTGTGGGATGCCAACTTTCAAACACAAACTGAAGAACAGACAACCAAAATATGGCACCATTCCAATGTCCACCATTACCTTTCTATTTCACCTCATTTACCATAAACACTAATGTGTGCATACTGCTTTACTTTTACAATGATTATTTGGATTTTATTTTTACATTTTATAGCACAATGCAAAAGACACCTGCTAAACAAAGCAATACTCTCTCACAATGAAAATAGACTTGGCATTAAAACGTATCTGCCCTTGAAACTCACATTCATTGAAACAGTATTGAAACCCACACACCAAATCCAAAGAAAATGCATCTGGCCAGTGGTGGATAAAGATTACCTTTGGGCTGTTTTCAAATCATTGATCCCTTGCACACACAACAAGAAACATACATGTATTCTTTGATGCACCTTCCTGACTTTATTAAATTATATTCCTTGTATAATACAGCACACTTGTTAGACAGAGCACATTTTAAATTTATTGTTTGAACATTTTTCCACTAGACAATGAAACAAAATGCATGAACCAATAATGACAAAACTGCCCAATCAGAACATGTCCATCATAAATGTCTACTTCCACACCCACACCAATATATATATATATATTTTCAATTTCAGCTTTTTTTTTTGGGGGGGGGGGACACAAACATTTTGGAAAGTTGATAGAATAAAATGTTGTGTTACCATGATGCATTTCACTGCCAAGTCTTGAACCCAGGACCCTGTGCACTACAGTCAGAGCAACATACCACTATGCCAAATCAGCAGTTTCCTGAAAGATAGGAAGACTGAAACTTAAATGGCTATAATTTAGTGAATTCAGTTCTCACGTCTCACCATAGCTCTCAACCTCTTACCACACAAAAACCGGACAAAGCCAATAATGGAGGAATACAGCCTCAAAATAGGGACAAATTTCAAATACTGATCATATAAACTTAGAAAATTGCTAGAATAAAAGGTTTTGTGTTACCATTTATTTTATGAAGAATATCAAGTCATTATTTAGTGAATTCAATCCTTCAGCTATTTGACACAAAAATGCTGAAAAACAGATTTTATGAGGAACAGATCAAAAATATGAGGCATACATTCACAAGTGGTGGTGGCTAGGGACTTTAGGCTCTTTTTACCCTGTACCGAAGGGTTTGAGCCTGAGAACCTCTAGCCACCAGGTGTATTAAATTGGGGCATTTTCACATGCACACTGTTTCCTATTTCAGCCAGAATCCTGTCTTCACAGAATAAAAAAACAACATGTTTCCTACCTCAGCAGAAATCTGTCCATTCACCCTGGGCTTCCCAGTTCTTGCTCATTGCAGATCATTTGAATAAAGCTTCCCAAAAGAGGATAATAAAAAGGACTAGATCCATTTGAATAAAACTGTTTCCCGCTCGCAGATCCAGCGCAAATGTGTACACACATCCATTCAAAGTGACTCAGCCAGAAATGTGTGCACTGAGCCCTTGATCTCAATTCTGACAGGCTGGTAGCCTCGATGGAGCTGACATCATCGTGCACATGATGACATCAGCTCAAAAACGGGAAAAAAATTAAAAATAAAAAAAAGTTGGGAAAAAGTTGGAAATGAAGGGGTGCCACTTGGGAATCGTGGCACCCCATTATTTGGACCCCAAAACTCGGTAAAAACAGAGTAATTTGGTTTGGTTGGGAGGTATGCTCGACACCAACCAATATTTCACACAAACAAACTTTTTAGTTACTAAATGTCTATGTCCTAGGGCCTTTTCCTGTTGTGAATATAATATATATATATATATATATATATATATATATATATATATATATATATATATATATATAATATATATTATATATATATTAGGAGACTCTATCCCCTAGTTTCCAGATATTGCGAAGTGTTTTTATTCAGAAGAAATACTCTGATTTCTTTTACAAATAACATTGAATGAAAGGCTGGTAATTTCCAGTCTTTCCTTCTGCTTTCAGTCTCATGATAGGAAATATTATATATATATTAGGAGACTCTATCCCCTAGTTTCCAGATATTGCGAAGTGTTTTTATTCAGAAGAAATACTCTGATTTCTTTTACAAATAACATTGAATGAAAGGCTGGTAATTTCCAGTCTTTCCTTCTGCTTTCAGTCTCATGATAGGAAATAAGATCTGTCTTATTCTAGTCCTCAGGAACACTACACTTTTCCCACAATTTTTTAAAACAAGTGAGCAGTGGAAATGCCAATTCTCCCTTCAGTTCTTCCAGAGTTCTAAGATGAATTTTGCACCACCACACTGCCAGGTTTTGAAGTTATTTCAGAAACATTTTTTTTTTCAGAGAAAGAAATAAAGTTGGATGTACTGTGGACATTTTTCAAAGGCTAGATTTGGTAAATCTAACTTTTGTAGAAAGGGAAACCTCAAAGATATCAGTTTCTAGGCCTCAGTACACAGAGAGTGATGGAGCCCTTTCTGTGGCTCAGGTAACCTGGGTTCAGACAGCGGCCCCCACACAGGGAAGGCGAGTGATGGGACATGCCACCTCACCTGTCCTGCTGGGTGGAGAGGGTTGTGGATTCTTGATAAGCACAAAGGGAAGTGTAATTCCCTGCTGGAGACTGGTAAAATCGAGTTCCTCTGCAAATATACAGAGATGAGTGTATTTTTTTGGTTTTAGAGTTTGTACTGCTAATTGTTGCTTAGATCTCTGCTGAAACTATTTTCTTCACCTCCCCCTATTTTCTGCTGTGTCTTCAGTTGGTATAACTGTTTTTTACAGCTTGTGTGTTATCTAACTCAAGGATCACTTGCATAAAATTAGACTGTTAGTAACAGCCTGCATTTCATTGCTGGAACCTGTGTTCTGAGACTGCTTTTCAATCTATCTGCAAATATACAGAGCTGAGTATATATTTTTGGTTTTAGAGTTTGTACTGTTAATTGTTGCTTAGGATCTCTGCTGAAACTGTTTTGTCCTACCCACCCTCCCTATATCTGGCTTGTAGTTTAAATTTGGTTGCTTTTGCAGTTGCCCCACTGTAGATTTGATCTGGGACACTCCTCCAGTCCCATCTCTTTACCACATTCTACCTAATAAACTTTCTGCACTTGCTTTTAGTCCTTTTAAATTTAATTGCATTTTTAAAACTGTGTTTGGTCTAATATTGCTACATTACTCAAGTGTGCTAGCTTGCACTGCATGTGAATTGCTTTTACTGCTATTTTAGCTACTTTTCTGTAATAAAAAATAAAATAAAATAAAAAATACTGTAAGCCTGTTTCCTTCCTGTAACTAGTGTTCCAGATACAGATTTGCTGTATCCAGGACTGTATGTAAGCTTCTGAGCCCTCCCAAGCCTTTCTGTGTTGGAGGGAAGCCTTCTAAATTATCAGTGGGAGTGGTGAGCACTAGGTAACCTGTCTACCACATAAGGAGTGGTTCTGGCCCAGAAATTGGAGTTATTGGCCGTTTGGGCAATTTCTTCCATCTCTCTCAATTTTCTGATTTGGAAGTCTGCATTTGCACTTGTTTCTGTCCTGTAACTCGTCTAGTGCAGATACAGATTCTTAGTTTTAGCACTTAAATGTGCTTATTCGTGCTCAGCACTTGTTCAGAACTTGTAAGCACTAAATAAGCTACTAATTACTATAGCACTCAGTCTTCCTCATTACCTAGAGGAAAACAGTTTTTGTACTTGCTTTTCTCACTTGCTTAGAGAAAAACAGCTCTTGTACTCACTTTCCTCACTTATCTAGAGGAAAATAGTATTTTATTCAGGCATGTCCAAGGGTCAGCTCCCAGTGTTCTCTCCTGTCTATCTGATGAATCTGGGCATCTTGGGGCAATGTAGAAATTGCCTCATGTACACAGACAACCCTCTCCTCCTACCACCCAACACTACAACCTGTGAGAGATGCACTTATCTAGCTAAACTGGAGGTAAAGCTCTTGCCAACCAAGACTGAACTCGACAGTCAGGAGGAGAAGGTAAACATTTGCACCACACCACACTCATCACATAGTCTCACTAAATCAACACCACCAAAATATACACATAGTAACACAAAAACATTCGCAGAGGCTCTCAATAATAATCTGTCTAAGCAACAGAGACCTCCAAAGCAGAAATGCAAGCAACCTCCATCCCAACACAACCCAAATGACACACAATGCACAGACTTAGTGTGCCACTCAGCCACAGCCAATAAGGCAAAACAACGTACCCAACACACTAGTCATAGGTGACTCTATAGTGAGGCACACTGATGTCCCACTCACCGTGCTAAACAAGGAGAAGGTTACTGTCAGCTGCCTGTCGGGTGCCAGGATCAGCCACATAACCCACACGCTCACAAGTACAAATATGACTCTGTCATTGTCCATGTTGGTGTGAATGACCTGAGGCATACCTTCCTGGACTACATGAAAAGAGACATGGAAGAGCTCTCCGATCTTGTAGCCCAGGCAGGTATGACCCTAGCCCTGAGTGGCATTCTGCCATCACCCAGAATGATACCGCAGTACAAGGACAAGTTTCTGGTGTCATTCTAATGGGATCCAGTATCTGTCTGATTGGGATGACATGGTCGACAGACCACGATGCCTTGCCACAGATGGCCTGCACCTGTCACCCCTGGGATTCTGGATACTGGCTAAGGCTCTTGCTGCCCCTAAAGTGCCTTTTTTAAGCAAGGTTAAAATGACAAATTCACCACCGTAACAGGAACAGGCAAGCAAAAACTGAGGGTAATGCTACTCAATGCTAGAAGTCTAAATCTCAAAATGCACTCACTCGAGGCACTCCTTAAAATGGAGAATATAGATATCTGTGCAGTGACTGAGACCTGGTTCAAGGCTCCAGAGAGCACCTCTGCACTATCAGGCTATAACTCATACCACACTTTTCAGCCATGTAACCTGGACTGAAACACCAAAGGTGGAGATGTGTCCATATTCATTAAGGATATCCACACCTCCATGCTAGTTGCTCAGCATAATGCATCCAAGGTTATCCAAGTGCAACTAACTGGGCAAAACTGCAATCCAAATTGTAGCTTGCTACAGATCCTCCACCATGCCCCAGGATTCCCACTCCTCTTCTCTTGATGTACTGGGAAATATTAGGGTTCAACCAAGCACCCTAATAATGGGTGACTTCAATTACCCCACATTTAACTGGGAAAACTACTCGTGTACCAACTCCTTAGCTCAACGCTTTCTGGAATTTATAAACTCCAATGCCCTGGATCAACTTATCCACACCCCCACCAGGGGCAACAATATCGTAGACCTAGTCATTACCAACATGACTGACCGGTGTTCCACACCTGAAGTCAACTCCTCGTTGATCCGATCAGACCATAAGCTAATTACCCTTGATATCCACATCCCACCCCCACCCCCCATTAAGGAAACCACTGTAAAAAATTTCTCCAAAGCCAACTTCATGCTTCTTAAGACAGAAGTGGTGAACTTCATGACAGCCATGCAGATGGACAATACAGTTACAACTGCTGAATCGTACACAAATGCACTCTATAAGCACTTACATGAGTGCATGGATCGTGCTATCCCAAACAGAACCGAGATGCTATTCTCCAAAAAAAGGAAGCCAATCTGGTGGTACCCTGCCATAAACAAACTGTACAACAGAAGGAAGAAACTGTTACAAAAGAGAGTAAAATCCCATGAGTGGAGGAACTCCTTGGTCAGCCTCAGTAAGAAGCTGGGATCCCTTATAAGATCCTCCAAAGCTAGCTACAAAAACAAAATCACCACTAATTCTAAGGACAACCACAAAGCATTCTATAGCTATGTCAAGAATCTCGATGGCAACACCCAGATCTCAGAGCAGCACAATGGCATGAAAATTACAGAACCAACTGATATTGCCAACATCCTGGCAGATAAGTTCAGTGCTAACTTTACTCCCCCCTCACCCCCTAAAGGGCCCATATCTATACAGGAAGAATGCAGAGTCCCTGTAATCACAACTATGCAGGTAAAAGCTGCACTCTCTAAAGCCAAAAACACAGCATCCATGGGACCGGACAACATCCCAGGCTACGTTTTACATGAACTTCAGAACAAACTGGCTCCTCACTTAAGCACCATGTTCAGTAATAGCCTCGCATCAGGCTTTGTGCCCACTGAATGGCGCACAGCAACAGTTATCCCACTCCACAAAGGGGGGGCCACCACTGATCCTGGGAACTATCGACCTATTAGCCTGATGAGCCTCGTCGGCAAGGCCATGGAACGTATCATCATGGAACTCATAAACAAAGACATTGATAACCTCCAAATTCTGAATCCCTCTCAGTTCAGGTTTGTGAAAGGCAGATCATGCCTCCTGAGCTTGATCGACTTCTTTGAGGCAGTCACCAAAGCCGTGGATGAGGGTAAGGTGGTTCTCACAGCCTACCTTGACCTCGCCAAGGCTTTTGACACCATCCCCCATTCTGGAATTATAGCTAAACTCACTAAACTAGGTATAAATCCCTACGTCACAAGATGGGTTGCCAATTGCCTCACTGACAGAACCCACACTGTAAAAGTTGCAGACTCCAAATCTGACCTCAAGCCAGTGACAAGTGAAGTACCACAGGGTTCAGTCCTGAGACCTCTCCTGTTTGGTATCTACTTCTCTGAAGTACAGGCTAACACCGAAGGCCTCTGGCTAATGAAGTTCACAGATGACTGCAAACTAGGAGCCATAGTCAAGTCCCCAAATGATGTGGACATCCTACAGAAGGGCCTCGCTGAGACAGATGCCTGATGTAAGAGCCATGGCCTCAAGCTCAATGCCAAAAAGTGCAGTGTCATTCCCCTTTGGTAAAACTCTGTACCCATGAACTACCACATAGGCAGCAATCTATTTAACACAGAATGTGTGATGAGACCTTGGGATCCAGGTGGACAGTAGTCTCTCCTTAGATAGTCACATCACCACAGTAGTCAGGAAGTCCTTCTACATGGCACACCTCATCATAAAAGGGTTCTCATCCAGGAAAAAATAGGTCATTGTTCCCTTCTACTTGACACTCATTAGACTCATTATAGAGTACAATGCCCCTTTTGGAATGTACCTCAAAAGACATCTGCAGCAGCTGGAAAGGCCATAGAAGTACCTCACAAAGAGGATTACTGGCCTCAAACAAATGCCCTATGCTGACCGTCTCAAAAAAACTCCAGCTTTACTCCATAGCATATCGCCTACTCCGAGGTGATCTCTGCCTAACATAATAAAGCTATGTCAAACCCAGAGCTGTTGGACATGCTGCACCTAAAGAAATCTCAATCCCTCAGAGCTACACGTTCTAGGGACCCAAACCTTGTCACCACAATAAACAGGACATGCTGGAGGGATAGACTCCTGTCCCAGAGACTTTCCATACTCTGAAACAGACTACCCATCTATGTCAAGCAAAGCTCTTCATTAGCACTCTTCAAGAAAAATCTTGATGAGTGGTTGGGAAATAGGAAATACACCCCGGGGATCACTTCTGTATCTCTGCTCGACAGTGGCACAGGAAAATAACTTTCTTGGGTGGCATAAGCCAGGGAACCTTGTTGGCTAGGCTTACGTAGGCCCTTGGGCAGATAGCCTAGTACCTTCCTATGAACCTAGAGGTAAGGGAGTAGGCCTGCATGCTGGCTATGTACCTTGCAGACGTGATGGGCATCCAGAACAAAAAGTCCACTGCACATACCCTATCAGCTCTATAAGCTAAGCAACTATATGTAAAAAAAAAAAAGTTGAACCAATCCTGATCATAGTCAGTTCTGAATGCCTATGACTTGTTTCGTCATTTTAATGGACAATTTCAGGCCAACAAAACAAGTCATGTGCATTCGGAATTGCCAATGAGCTGAAACACCTGATGTTCATAAGGTTCATTTGCATATATCTCATGTGCATCTGATAAAAGAGGTTTGGGAGGTCACTCAGTGGAAGTTTTAGCTTTAGCTGGAGTTTTCATTTTTGTTTTTACTGATTGTTTTTTTAGTGACGTTCTCACTCATTGTTTTAGTTTATTGTTGGGGATATTTTTGCAGTGACCCTAATGATAATGGACATCAGCTGGGTATGACAACCCTGTGTTTCTAATGCTTAATCAAACACTCTGCTTGTGCTTTGCTGACGAGGTCATTACAAGGCTGAAATATGCATATCCTAAGTTAGTGGGCTTTGGCTTTATTGGCCTGAAATTGTCAATTAAAACAACAAAACAAGTCATGGGCATTCAGAATTCCCAATGAGCTAAAACACCTGATGTTCATAAGGTTAATTTGCATATATCCCATGTTCCTCTGATAAATGAGGTTTGGGAGGTCACTCAGTGGAAGTTCTAGCTTTAGCTGGAATTTTCATTTTTGTTTTTACTGAATATTTTCCAGAAAAGGAATGTTTGATTTCATTCATGATCACTGATTCTAATAGGTTTGAAGTCCTGCTTTAATTAAGTTTATTTTACAGTAGAGATTAACCTTTAGGTAACTGTATAGGTTTCCAGAGTAGGAGCATACCAAAGGAGAGCATCAGAGATTAAAACTTATGAAACTCAGAAATAGCTCCAAGCCTTGAAACTGCCACTGCAGAATTGTAATATATTCATTATAAAATGCCAAGACAAGCACTGCCTTCTAACAAGGGAAAACCTTTTCATTCTAGAGAGTGGCAGACCAACCAGTCTTCAAGATATAGTCTGATAAACATTTCACTTTTAACTAGTTTCAGAAAGTTATAAGGACTGTGGCGTGAAACTACTACAGTATAGTTGAGCATTCTTCCCCAATAAACTATGCAGAAGAAAAATAAAATGTAGACGTTCTTAACTGAAACATCAGCAGATGATTTCCTTTCCTTCTGATAAACACTAGGCTAGCGATTTCCAATGCAGAACAGTGTAGCATATTATACTGAAACAGCAGGAAGACTTTTCAATACAACATAGTAGTTAACTCAGCTATTAAAAAACAAACCATAAAAAAGGAAGCAATCTAGATTAGCTTGCAGCAAGCGGACGTACCCCACATGTTTGGAGAATGAGCATTGTAGTGCCAGTGTTCAAGAACAAAGGGGACATTCACAACTTTGGGCAGTAGAGAGGTATCAGATTCCGAAGTGCGGTGGAGGCTAATTCATAAACAAATGCACAGAGTAGTAGAGAATAAAATGGGATAATCAGTTTGGATTTAGATCATGATTCAGCATAACTGACCCAATGTTTGCAGTTAGACAGATAGTTAAGAAGCAGCTAGAGATGAGGAGAGATTCCAGCTGAGTCTTCTTAGACTTGGAGAAAGCATGTGACAAGGTCCCAAGAAATCTGATCTGGGCAGTCCTGTGATGCTCTGAGCTCCTGCGAGGTTTGGTAGAGTTAGTGCAGGTTATGTACAAAGACTCAATATAACACAAGTACGAACAGTGTTCAGACTTACATGGGGGTTCCTAGTAAGAGTAGCTGGGCATCATGTTTCAGCTCAGCTTTGAACCCACTGCTTTTCATACTGGTGATGGAATATATTAGCGAATAGGTCGGAGAGAACATATCAACAAAGTTGCTGTATGCAGATGATGTGGCACTACATGCAGATTCTGAAGCGGAACTTCGTCAAATGAGAGGAGAACGGAATACAAAACTGCTGGCACACAAGATAAAACTGCACAAACAAAACAGTTGTTATGGTAGCAAATGTGGGGAAGCAGAAGAAGCTGAAAAGGGAAAATAGTGGAATGGGTTAACAACTTCAAGTGTCTGGAAGGTGACTGAGACGAAGGAAAGCCTGAATGAGGAGGTCAAAGCTAGGATCAGAGGGGATACAGCCAACTGGCACCAAGTGTCAGGGACAGTGTGAGACAGAAGAATGTCAGAGAAGATGAAAAGGAAGGTGCACAAAACACTGGTGTGCCCTATACTACTGTATGATACAGAAACCTGGGCAGTGAAGACAGAGCAGTTAAAGAAGCTAGAGGTGGTGGAGCAGGATGAACTCTGTGGGACAGACAAAGAAGTTATGACATCAGAACAGAAACCAAAGCAGCTCAAATAGCAGAAAAGGGTCAGTAAGAACAGATTACACTGGTCTGGACATGTGCAAGAAAGCAGAAGATGCTTTAGTGAAAAGGATTTTAGAGCTATAGGAAGAAGGCAGAAGGAAATGAGGGCATGACTGTTGAAGAAGGTGGGAGGGTGGTAGTGAAACGAGAGGTGGCAACAGTTAACAAAACACTCCCACCCCATGTAGGAAATGGGAGAGAGCAGGGAGGGTTGCTTACTTACAATGATAAATATGCAGCAAGCAGGAAAAAACAGAGCAGGAAGGGTCTCATGCTAGCAAACCATAATCTTAAAAACGCCTACAAAACTTAAGTTATAGTGCATGCTTTTACACAGACAGAAAAGCAATTGTCTCTGTATTAAACAGGGTAAACTGCCTACGTGTGGTTGTTTTCTCCTAACATGTTTTTCTTTGAACATGCTTTAACCTCTTTAATGTATTAAGTATACACAAGTGTAATTGTAACAGGCATAACTTTCTATTTAATGTGCAGAAGAAATGTGAATAGAGGAAGTTGGCCATAACAGATTGGAGGGGGGACCAGCACATAGATATGTCACTAGTGTAATGGCAGCAATATGTGATCACATATTATTTAGTCTGAGTTTCCTTTTGAGATTTTATCGCTGTCCTGCTCTCTGTGTATCAAACACTACAACTATACAGTGGATATAAAAGGTTTACCCCCCCTGTTAAAATGTCAGGATTTTGTGATATAAAAAATGAGACCAAAATGAATAATTTAAAACTTTTCCCAACTTTAATGTAACCTATAACCTGTACAATTCAGTTGAAAGACAAACAAATCTGTTAACATAAAAAAAACATACAAGAAGCAGGTTGCATAAGTGTGCATACCCTTAAACTAATGCTTTGTTGAAGCACCTTTTAATTTAATTACAGCATTCAGTCTTCTTGGGTACACACCAGCCATCAATTAAAGAGATTCTTATTAACCCCAAATAAAATTCAGCTGTCCTAGCAGGATTTTCCTGACATTTACTCAGTTGCCTGCTACAGCAAAAGCCATGGTTCACAGAGAACTTACAAAGCATCAAAGAGATCTCATTCTTGAAAGGTATCAGTCAGGAGAAGGGTACAAAATAATTTCCACAGCATTGGATATACCATGGAATACAGTGAAAGCAGTAATCAAAAGGTGGAGAAAATATGGGACAACAGTAACGTTTTAAAGAACTGGACGTCCCTCAAAAATTGATGAAATGACAAGACAAAAATTGGTCAGGGAGGCTGCCAAGAGGCCTACAGCAACACTGAAGGAGCTGCAGGAATTTCGAGCAAGTACTGGTTGTGTACTACACGTGACAACAATCTCCCGTATTCTCCATATGTCTGGGCTATGGGGTAGGGTCGCAAGACGGAAGCCATTTCTTGCACAGAAAAACATCCACGCCCAGCTAAAATTTGCAAAACTGTACATCAAGTCTCCCAAAAGCATGTGTGGGAAAATGTGTTATGGTCTGATGAGACCAAGGTTGAACTTTTTGGCCACAATTCCAAAAGGTACATTTGGAGCAAAAACTACACTTCGCATCACCATAAAAACATCATCCCCACGGTGAAGCATGGTGGTGGCAGTATCTTGCTTTGGGATTGCTTTTCTTCAGCTGGAACTGGGGCGTTAGTCAAGGTGGAGGGAATTATGAACAGTTCCAAATACCAGTCACTTTTGGCCCAAAACCTTCAGGCATCTGCTAGAAAGCTGAAGATGAAGAGGAATTTCACCTTTCAACGTGAATATGACCCAAATAATACATCCAAATCAACAAAAGAGTGGCTTCACCAGAAGAAAATTAACATTTTGAAATGGCCCAGCCAGAGCCTAGACCTAAATCCAATAGAAAATCTGTGGGGTGGCCTGAAGAGGGCTGTGCACAAGAGATGCCCTCACAATCTAACAGATTTGGAGCTCTTCTGCAAGGAAATGTGGGCAAATATTGCCAAATCAAGATATGCCATGCTGATACACTCCTACCCAAGAAGACTGAATGCTGTAATTAAATCAAAAGGTGCTTCAACAAAGTATTAGTTTAAGGGTGTGCACACTTGTGCAACCAGAATATTGTACATTTTTTATTTCTTATATTTTTCCCCTAACAGATTTGTTTTTCAATTGAATTGTACAGGTTATACGTCACATTAAAGGTGGGAAAAGTTTTGAAATTATTTATTGTGGTCTCATTTTTCTACATCACAAAAACCTGGCATTTTAACAGGGGTGTGTAAACTTTTTGGGTCTATATTAAAATCTCAAAGTCTGACAATATCGAATACGATATTGTCGACATGAGAATACCGAAAGCGCACTACATCAAACGTTTAAACGGAAAATCTCCATAGGGGGTGATTTCCATTTACTTCAATGTAGTGCATTCTCATAGTTGGTATATTTAAGAAGGGGGGGGTGCCCCCCTGCCTACACACTATTTTTTTTTTTTTTTAATTTAGTATTTCTTTTTTTGGTTTGGATGGTTTAAGACTTCGATCACTAAAGTTCGATCTTTAGTGATTCGAAGTTTTAAACCTTCGAGATTATAATATAGACCCAAACTTTTTATATCCACTGTACATGTGCTCCAGGTGTGTATGTTATGGATAGTTCTAGGTGTGTAAGTTACGGATAGTTCCAGGTGTGTAAGTTATGGATAGTTCCAGGTGTGTACGTTATGGATAGTTCCAGGTGTGTAAGTTACGGATAGTTCCAGGTGTGTAAGTTATGGATAGTTCCAGGTGTGTAAGTTATGGATAGTGCTACTTCTAGTGCATGCCACAGCATGACAGCCAACTACTGCACTGGGGATCTTCAAATGCTCACCTTAGAGCATGAGTGAGGGAAGTTGTGTGAATGGTACTCACAAAAGGTGTGCAACTCTTGGTAACATGAGTGGCATAGGGCCAGATTCAGGAAGCCTCCGTGTAAGAGTTATAACTCTTACACGGAGGCTGCAGTTAAACTGTGTGATGTCAGCATGTCATGCATATGCATGAGGTGCATGAGGCATGCTGAATCACACTAGTAACTCTTACACGGTCCGTGTAAGAGAGTAGAAGCGTGTCTGTAGGCTAAGCTCTGCAAGTGGACACGCCCCCGGAAGACTAGAATGGCTGAAAGTAAACAGCCACGAGAAAGGCCATGAAAATGTGAATAAACACACTATACAACACATGCCCCGACTGGCCATCAGTGTATAAAGTGAAGAGATGTCATAAAATTAAATTAAAACCTTTTTTTTTTTGTTAAACCCCGTAAATGTTTGCTACTGTGTGCGCGGGTGTGCTACTAGCGCAATCACAGTTAGCAGTCAGTGGAAAAGGATATAAGAACTAAATATGCAAAGTAAGCCAAGAAATAATAGCTTAGCGGTAGAGTAGCCGCCCTAAGAGTAGGCAGGCAGGGTTCGAGCCCCTACAACAACCTTTTTTTTTTTTGTAAATAAGCACTAAAAAGCCCCCTGACAGTATTGTACAAATGTAAATGTATTCCCTTTTGTAAAATGGAATGAAATAGAGCATATATTTTGAAGTAACATAAGAATAAAAATAGTCAGAAATGTACTGATAGCTAAGCTGCCGTGAGACAGAGTGCCCGTAGCTGAGTAGTGTTTAAAAGCTGCAAACTGCGTGCCCGTTGCCAAGCAGCGGGTAAACAGGCTGAAACTGTGTGCAATTAGCTGAACATGTGTGTCACTAGCCAATTAAGATTTATCCCAGCGCACACCGTTTGCGCGCCGCTCCCACAAGCTAACTGCCAGTGCGCATGCGTTACCTCCGCGCAGAACAGGTTTAAAGTGCTTAAAAGTGCTTTTGGCATGTTTGATTGACAGGTCCTCAACTCATTTCTGTCAGGAAAAGCAAAAATCAGTTGCCAGATTCGAACCCAGGATACCATGCACTAGAGTCAAGGAACTAAACCACCAAGCCATGACAGCAATACCTAGAAATGCAGAAATAGCATATATATGGGATAAAACCCAGAATGGAGCATGAGAAAGCATTTTCAGTGAAGTAGATACAATTCCAAAACGGCCAATCAGAGAAATGTGCGGGAAAGCGGCATATATAAGCCCCATAGGCGGGAATACACAGCATAACTGATTGTAGAACAGACTTGCAGTCAGCATGAGTGGAGTAGGTGAGGGCGTTGCTTTCGAGCACAGCGTTGGGGCGTTGAGGAGTCCAGATACATGGTCTGGCTCCTTGTCCATAATCACGAGGCCCAACTCATGCAGGGCCAGGTCTCATGGGGAGCATATAGGGCAGAGGCGTGGGACCAGTTGGCTCGTGATCTGACCAGTGCTACTGGCATTCCACGCACTGGTGAGCAGGTCCGTCACCACCATGCGGACCTGAAGAGACGCAAGCAGGACCAATTGAACCGTTGGATCCAGGAGGCCCGGCAAATGCCCAACGCCCCACTACTGAGTAAGTCACATTTTACTCATGTATGTAAGGATTTCAACCAGCTGATACCATGGAGATGTGTAGTCCAATATTATTCCCTTTGTATTACAGCTGCAGGTGTCCGCTCTGCGAATCGTGAGATGCACGCCAGAAGGCTGGTGCGGCTGCGCCACCATGCAGGTTAGTAACCCCACCCAGTACTTGTAAATAAATATTATTATGTACCATGTATCAGAACAGTGCAGTGTATTGATTAAAAGTAATATAATGTGCAAGCAGGAATTGAAAGTCTGCAGGTATGGCTGCAACAAGTTCATCAGTATGCAAGTGTAACTGGAAATATAATTGATAGAATTAAACAGTGCTGTAATACAGATGTCCCATCATTAATTAAATATACTGTAACCTGCAGTAGTCTCAAGAGTACAGCTTCAGAATCTGAGGTAGTCACATGTGAGATATATCCCTGTTGAAATGCTGAATCATGACAGAAGTGAGGCTGTTGGAAAGTGTTTGAATCACCACAGGTCTAATATGTGAACAAAGCCTAGAAGTACCAACCTGAACTGTGAAGTTGCAGAATGTGTGAGAGTGACAGAAAGGCTCATGTATGAATAAATAAAGTAGTAATAACCCCTGAATATATAAGCCTCAGTGTGTTTCTACAGAACTAAATGCATGTGGGAAGTACAAATTAACATCCCAAACTGATTTCAGTGTGTCTGAATCTGGAATGTCTAGGTCAAAATCTGTATATGGTGATAACAGTAAACAATTTGCAGATAGAATGAATGATTATCTGACAGACTAAACAGCCATAGTTGTCCCCTGTCCTGTCATCAAAGTGTAGCAGGATGATGTATCTGATCAAATTCAAAATAAGTAGGATAGTGATGTATGTGTAACAGGTGTAGCATGACAGTCAAATAAAGATTATTTTGAAACATCAGCCTCAACTTAATTGTGTACCTATGAGAAATGTGAATCAATGTGTAACATATGAATGTGTCATCACTTTCTATCCCCACCCAACCCTATAATTCCATATAACAACATCCACTAAATAATGGTATGTGAACATTTCATTAATCATGGACATTTGTCCGTTTCAAACATATATGCATGTCTGTTCGTGCATGTGCCCTGTTCATACCTGCAAATCTGATGGCCTGTTGCCATTAATCAACCCTGCATGTCGTTTGACTGTGTTTTGCTGTTCAAATAATGCATGTGATATTGATATGCCCCTTGTTCAATGGTGTTCATATCTGGGTGTTTGTTTGATGGGAATACCAATGCATGCTGTTACAACTAATCTGAATGGAATAAAATGCCACTAACCCAAACTAACATAACTACTCACAAACCTAGAACGCTTGGGAAGGCAGGTCCCAGCGGACCCACCTCTCCCACCTCAGCTGGCGACTGCACCTGGCACTAGTGCCCAGGCGGACCCCCTCCGGTGGCCCTGTGCCACCTTCGGGTGGAAGCGCTGCAGGGGATGGGGCCCGTCCCCTCTGCAAGTGTGGCCGGAGGGTTCGTCCACTCACCCTCCACGGTGTCCGGTCTGTGGTGCGTGGGAGATCCAAGACACTGTTCTTGGACCCCTCGCCAGCTTGAGGCTCGTGTGGCACAGCTAACGGCCCGGCCGTTGCCCGCCTACACAGCCCCAGCACAGCCCGTCCTGGGCTGTGAAGGAACAGTGGCAACTGCCTATGGGTGGGGATATCAGTTCCACTGTTGCCATCTGTGGGCTCGTGCATCTCGGATATCCCAACCTCCGTCCCCGTCAATTGTGTAACCCCCCCACGTGTGTCATACACCGTCCCTGTATCTGTCTTGTCTGTCTTGTCTGTTAACCTACCCAACCTACCTCCCCAGCTTTACCGACTTCCTTCACCTGTCATACCACTCTCACCTGTAAAAAAAAAAAAGGGCACTCTGTCCCACAAAAATATTACGCCCCATACATAGCTGTCCATGTCGCACACATGTCCGCTGGACATCTAAACTGTTAATTACAATTGGCTGTACAACAAATATTAATGTTGTCCTGACACCTCTCTCAGAGGTGGAAGGTTTCAAATGTCTCACCAAAATACATAGAAATATACAGCTGTTGCTGCAAAAGACATGGGCATCTATGGGCCTTACCTACACCCTTCCTGCAAATCCCACGCTTCTTTCCCTACTGTCTTACCCTCTTTGTGACCCCTTTTTCACCACTTTCCTGTCACCCCTTTTCTTTTCTTTCAAAGAAAATAGCGCGGGTGTGCGCTTGTGTTAGCGGAGCTCACCGCCAGTGCGCATGCGTGAGCTCCGCGCAAACGGGCGCAGACCTGGTTTAAAGTGCTTAAAAGTGCCTTTATGGCACTTTGATTGACAGGTCCTGTACTCAGTTTGAAAGTTTGCTAAGAAAAATAAATTCCCACTGTCAGTCTCGAACCCAGGACCTTGGTAACATTAGTCTGTATGACCTACCACTAAGCCATGCCTGCTTTACAAGAACACAGTGCTAAAATAAATATAACATGTAATAGTAGGAATCAGTATAAAGGCAATATAGGAGATGTACTATCCAAAGCATGTCAGGTAGAGTTGTAATGGCCAAATTACTGGATTCCCATACTAGTTCAGTGTGAACAGAAACAGCACTGCTACCTGTTAGCTTGTACATAATAATGTAAGGTAATGTACATATGTGAAGGTATGTATATCTACACATACATATATATAAATATATATTAATACATATGAAATATAATCGTAGGTCTCAGTAGCCATACACACTCACTACAGGAAAAAGTTAACATAATTGCAGCAACCTGAATCTGCAACACAGCCTGACCCCTGTGTGACCTACTTACCCTTCTAACTGCTTACAGGTGGCCTCAGCACTTTGATTGACAGGTCCTGTACTCAGTTGGAAAGTTTGCAAAGTAAAAATTCCCACTGTCAGTCTCAAACCAGGACCTAGGTAACATTAGTCTGTTTGACCTACCACTAAGCCATGCCTGCTTTGGAAGAACACACTGCTAAAATAAATATAACATGTAATAGTAGGAATCAGTATAAAGGTAATATAGGAGATGTACTATCCAAAGCATGTTTGGTAGAGTTTTAATGGCCAAATGACTGGATTCCCATACTAGTTCAGTGTGAGCAGAAACAGCCCTGCTACCTGTTAGCTTGTACATAATAATGTAAGGTAATGTACATATGTGAAGGTATGTATATCTACACATACATATATATAAATATATATTAATACATATGAAATATAGTTGTAGGTCTCAGTAGCCATACACACTCACTACAGGAAACAGTGAAGATATATGCAGCAACCAGAATCTGCAACACAGCCTGGCTCCTGTGAGACCTACTAAGCCCTTTAACTGCTTAAAGGTGCCTCCAGCACTGTGATTGATAGGCCCTATACTCAACTCAAAAGCAGAATATGAGCATACTAGTAGGCCCTACCACAAGACCATTGTAACACTAGTCTGTATGACCTACCACTAAGCCATGACTCTCATACAGGAATATAGTGCTAAATAAGTGGAACATGTAATAGTAGGAATGAAGATAAAGGCAATATAGTATGTCTACTACCCAAAGCATGTCAGGCAGACTTTTATAGTCCCAATTACTGGATTCCCATACTAGAGTAGTGTTAACGGAAACAGCCCTGCTAATTGTTAGCTTGTACCCAATAATGTCAGCTAATGTACATATATGAAAGTATGTATATGTACACAGATATATATATATATATATATATTTATATAGCAATACATATGACATATAGTTGTAGGTGTCAGTATGCATACACACTCACTACAGGGAACAGGCAAGATAAATGCAGCAACCTGAATCTACAACACAGCATGAAGCATGGGAGATGTACTAACCTTCACACTCACAGAACACTGTCAACAGCATACCAGCATGGTCCACGCCCTACAATCTGAAAGGGCAACGCCTATCTCACATACCCTTTTATAGCAGTGTCCTGAAATCACAGTGAGACATGCAATTAGTACACACCCAGCTGCTTGCAATTAGCAAATGCTGCCTTACAATTGGTGCAGAGGCCATCACATGGACCTATGCAGATACCTACAAAAGTATTCAGTACCCACACTCCACTCATGCAATACAGTCATTGCACAAACCTAATGAGAAAGAGAGAGAGAGAGAGACAGAGAGAGAAAATATACAGACAGCCAGCAGCAAAACAGCAGCAGCAGCAGCAGCAACAGCAGCAAAATTCAAGCAGCACGAGTGACACACCAAAAGCTGCCACAAACACAGGTAATGCAAAGTAGCAGGTTAATCCTGTGTATACTGTGACACCTCCAAATGTATCATAGTTCACTATCTATAGGTATGTCCATGAGATAGGTTGTGTGTAGATAGTCATGAAATATAAACATATGTAATATTGTTGTACATGTGGGCCATAACTAACACTTCCATAGCTTAGAACACAAGGCCAGTTGTGCATATGATGCAGTAGTTCCCAGGGTCAGTAGAGGTTCCTCCTCATTGGTGTGGGACCACTGTGTATGTATGGCACTGTTCAGGTACATATCCTGTAGTATGGCCAGGGATTAATATCAGTCTGTCATGTGGTGCTATGTCCTCCAGGGGTGAATGTAGCACACATCCAGGGATACCATTTCGTAACAGTGATGATATGTGTTCTGCAATGATGAGGGTGGCTCTCACCTGGACATGTGAGAGGATAGGGAGGTTACAGTCATCTGGGATAACTAATAACACGTGTGTAGGACAATGGGGCTACCTGCACCTAAACTGTCTGCAACATTGTTGGCAATATCTGTGCATTTGGTGAATGTGAAGCATCTTAACACTGCAGACAACAGATGCCTTCCCGTCATGTGAATCTGCCCTGTGCTGCAGTAGCCTCCTACTATTGTTATACAATATGCCTGTATCTGTAGTCCACTGGACAGGATTAATAAGTGGTGTGCAGTTGTTCTGGGTTAGATAACTGTGTGCACAGTACATGCAGTATGTGGGATGTCTGTGGTAAGCATATGCAAAGGTGCTGGCGGTGTGTGTTGTGGCTTCCACTGGCCCAGTGGGCTGCATGGATAGCATCACTGTCATAACTACTGAATAACTGTGTAATAACATGCATACATAGCAAGGTAGTGTATTGTGCTTGTGGTGTTGTTCAGATATGTATATCCAGGCTGAGTAATGTGTGTCCACATCACAGGGTTGGATGGCAGCACACATCCAGTATGTATGGATGAACACCCAGAATGTGTCACACGTGTCACCTGTGCAGGCGTATCTGGCCATTACCTGTGCATCCCCACAACACACACACATGCAACATATGGCAGAAGTACTATAGCAGTACACACATGTTCATAGGTTCATACTAGGCTATCTGCCCGAGGGCATTTACAAGCCTAGCCCATCGTTTGTGGCTTGGCCACCCCTTTAGTATGGGGAACCATACCCATTATTTTGCTGTGCCTCTGTCGAGCAGTGACACTGAGGTAATCCCTGGGGTATATCTGCGATCTCCCATCCATTGGTCAAGATTTCTCTTGAACAAGGCCAGCGAGGTGCTCTGCCTCACATATACCGTGATTTTGTTCCACAGCATAGGGAGTCTTTGGGTGATGAATCTATCCCTCCAGCATGTCCTATTAATAGCCGTGTCGAGGTTTAAGTCTCCTGCCCTTGTGGCTCTGATGGATCTAGGTTTTTTAGGTGAAGCATATTCATCAAATCTGGGTTTGACATGGCCTTGTATGTTGGGCAAAGGTCACCTCTGAGCAAGCGGTGGCGACTGAATAGAACATACATGGACATGCTGGAGGGCAAATTCCTAACTGAGAGGCTCCCTTTACTCTGTAATGAGCTCGAACAGTTGAGAATGAACAGTTCATAGGTTCATACTAGGCTATTTGCCCTAGGGCATTGGTAAGCCTAGTAGAATGTGTTTGTCTTTTGCCACCCAATCACAAGTTATGCTGCTATGCCCTTGTCCGACTTTAGTATACTATGCCTCTGTCTAACAGTGACATAGAAGTGATACCTGGGGTACAACTATGATCTCCATCCACTCATCCAGATTCCTATGGAAGAGAGTCAATGAGGGACTCTGCCTAACCAGTAGTGTGAGCTCATTACAGAGTGAAGGGAGCCTCTTGGTTAGGAATATGCCCCTCCAGCATGTCCATGTATGTCAGTGCTGAGGTCCAGCTCTCCTGAGCATGTGGCTGTATGGGACTCTGATTGCCTGAGGTACATCACGTTCATTACTGCTAGGTAGGACATGGCTGTATATGGCATGCACAGATTGCCCCTGAACAGGCAGTATGCCACTGAGTCCAGCTGGATTCACTTTACCTGGGCAGCATATGACATCTGTGTGAGCCATTGCATCCCCTTGATGATGTACTGTTGTCCTGTACCAGTTGCTGTAGGTGTCTGGTTAGGTACATCCCAAAAGGTGCATTGTATGCAATTATAGGCCTGATGATGGATGAGTACAGAGGCACAATGACCTCCCCTGCCATACATGTGAATCAGTCATGATTAGCTGGGCTATATAACATGTCTGTCAATCCACGTTGGCCATGTGGTAGACAAATGACAGACCGCTACCATGTTTCTTCCCCAGGTCCCCAACTTCGTCTACTGTACTCAATGGCCTAACACCTATGTTGTACTGTGCCACCAATGTGGAGGCGTGGGAATCTGCATTGAATACTGATACTCCCCCTCCCTTGTTCAAGTGTCGTGGCCGACAAGAATGGTAACAGCTATAACGTGGTAGTACTGGTGTGCTCCTGTGAAACCTGAAACAGGTTCATGTTACTGCACAGATATCGATGTCCAGAATGCTAGGTAGGGTTTTGGGTGCGTGCATCCTTGGGTCTAGGCGTCCAGTGTTGAGTAGCATCACTCTTACTTCCTCATCCTTTGTGATACAAATGGATGTGGGTTTGCCTTATGAGCCTTGCCTAATACAGGCACTATGGGTGTAGCAGGAGGCTCCGCCAAATGTCAATAGGACTGTGGTGACAGGTGCAAGCTGTCCCTAGCAAAGCATACCACCCCAAGATGGCAGGCATTGGCACACCTGTGAATGACACCAGTATGTCAGTCAATTGTTGGAAGGGATCATCGTGCCTTGATATTGTGGCATTGTTCTAGGTGAGGGTAGGATGCTACTCAAGGTCAGGGTCAAACTGTCCCAGGCTACGTGCTCAGAGAGCTCTGTAATGTCTCATGTCATGTAGTCCAGGGAGGAATGTGTCAGGCCATTCACAGCAGCATGGACATTGACTGAGTCATACCTGTACCTGCCTTGGGGTTACCTGACTGTTTGTGTTATGTGGCAGGTCATAGTGCCTGACAGGCTGCACACCGTGACCCTCACCTCGTTAAGCCTGGTGAACGTGATGTGAGTGTGCCTGATGATAGAGGCACCTAGTACAGGTGTATGAGGTGTGTTGTTAACTGTTAATGGCTGTGAGTGTTCAGCACATTGGCTTTGTGTGATATGTGTTGCACATGTTCGTTTATGTGGTAGTGGTTGCCTGGATGTCTGCATAGGAGGTCTCTGCTGCATAGGCAGAGCTGTGGTCTGAGCCTACAAGTATGATCATGTGTGATCATGTGTTAGGTCCGCTGTTGTGTTAGGTCTACGTGAGACTGGAAGTGTAGTGAGTGATCCCCTTTGCCACGTGACTGGTTATGGCGGTATTGAGTAGACAGAGCCTAGCCTCCAGTCTGGTATATGGTTGCATCACTCACATGAGTTTGAATTTGTTGTTAGGAGGAGGGGTTGTCTGTGTACATGCATCTGTTCTAACATTGTCTCTGGAGTACCACACTCACCAGCTGGACTGAGGAGGGAACTGACAACTGACCTCTGGACATGCTAGAATACTATTGTGAACTCTGTAATCACTAATGATTGAAAACAAGGTCCAGTGGGGAGTGAGGGTGTACTGACATTACCTACAACTGCTGACTGATATAAAAGCGTCAGTGAGCAAATGCCAGGTAACCTAAGTGCAATGTGTCACAATGAAGTAAATGCAACAATGACAAGCAGTCACTTGCTGTCATGTGTAACATGGAAGTACGTACAGTAAGCAATGCAGATAACAGTAGTGAGTCACAGATGTGTTGCAAAGATGTGTACTATGTGGAAGTAGCATACCAGTGAAATAACAAGCTAACAGATAACAAGCATATAAACAAAGGTAGATGCAGGAGGCCTGGATGTAGTGTTTGCTACAACAAACAAGGTGTAGCAATGTCAGTAAGATACAGCTCAGATATGCAGGCACTATAAACCTGATACCAGATGTCCCCAGCTATGAATGGCAGAGTACAGCCTATTGTCACACATGAGTGCAGACCACAAACCTCGTTAATGTTAAATAACTGGCCTAAAGGCCAACTGCCCATACCAGAAGTAATACACTTGTACACTGGGCCCACAATCAGCAGTTCCCAACTTCAATGGATGAAAGATATGTGTCCTGCCACCACAGTGCTTGCCACCAACCTCCCTAATGTAAAACAACTGGTCTGAAGGCCAAGTACTTAGTACAAATGACATAGAATGATAGCTACACTGTAATCAGGTTTTAACCAATCAGTAATAAGTAGAAGTTAACACTCCCTGTATAGAATGTGTACCATGTATTGTTGAGATACTATGCTGATAACCTGTTTGTGTACCTTTCCAGATAGACATGGCACCTAAAAGAAATCCTGCGTACTCTGCTGCAGAGGATGACGTGATCCACCAGAGCCTGGTGCGTGACTATGCCATCCTGTTCTCACGCACCACCCAGAATCAGCAGGAGAGGTCTGCACTGTGGCAAAGCCTTGTTAGCAGGATAAATGATGTTGGCATGCATGATAGGACATATGAGCAGGTGAGACATCACTGCAGTGATTTGATAAGAAATGTCCGCCAGCGTGCTGCAGATATCCGCAGGCAACAGGCTGCCACAGGTGGGGGGGGTGGCCACACATCCCCCCCTCACCAGACAGGAGGGGCTACTGCTAAGTGTTGTGGATCCAGCCCCAGAACAACAGCAACCATCATGCATCCTGATGGAGGTTGGATCCACACAGCAGCAAGACAGCGGCGTGCAGGTAAGATGCCATATTCATTTATTGTTATTACTTTTACATTTGTTGACCCAGATAGTCTAGCTGGATATAAGTTCATTTTCAGTAGAGGCCTGTGGAGAAAAGCTCCACACATAACGTAATAAAGGCAGACAGACAAGTTGTCAATACAGACAGCCAACATAATAGAATTGTACACCAGCCTGTTAATTAAATAAACATACATGTAAGGAAGTCAAACAGTTTAGAGTCATACACAATGTACCGTTGGTTTCAAAGCAATCCTACCTAAAGCATAATGGTTATGCAATAAGGCAAAAGCCATATACATAATAGTTAGGGCTCAGAAGGGTAGAGAAGTAGAAGGAGTATGACAGATACAATGATATGGAAGAGGCAGGAGTCAAGAAGGGAAGTGAGGAAAAGAAGGAAGACAGTCAAGAGGAGGTGGGAGGGATGGGAGAAGTAGGTCAGAGCATAGAAGGACATCAAGGTGAAAGAAACAGGGTAGAAGCTAGTTTCTATGCACAATGAGGGGTTAAAGGTGAAGAGAGCGTAGGGAGAGGGACGTTAGCCTGGACTCCAAGAAGAACAAAGCCAGTGGTTTTGGAAGTACAATTTGAGTTGACGTTTGAAGAGAGGTAAGGGTGAGATTAGAGTTAACTCCTGGTATGTACATATGACTGTTCTGTGCGCTGTTACTTCATGCACGCATAAGGTGTGCATGTGGTATGTATCTGTCATCATGATATATATACAGACATGATGTGCAGCTGATGTGTATAAGGGAACTAGTGTACTACTGTACTGTATCATGTGCAAAACAAATGGCACACATGTGCCCACTGACATTACTCTCTTCACACTTCCAGGTCCCTCCCATGTAGCAACGAGGCAGGCCATACATGCTGGTGAGTCTTTTTAACAGTATCTGTAAAACAATTTATAAAACTAGGAAGAGTAGTGTAACTCTGTAGTAGACATGCTGGTGACTGTGTACACAATAACTGTAATTGACAGGTAGTAAATTGAGTAGTGTAACACGGTACTGATGTGTGTGTTTACTGTGGGGTGTGCATGTGTGCAAGTGTGCCTGTGCCCAAGTGTGCATGTGTGTTAGTGTCCATGAGTGCATGTGTCCATTTCTGAATGTGTGCATTAGTATTGAAGTGCATCTCTTTCAAATATGTATTGAGACTGTAATCTGTGTTCCATGTTTTCCTCCCGTAGGTTCTGGTGCTGCTCTGGTGACCTGCAGCAGGGAACCTGAATCTTGTGCCCCAGGTACTGATGATGATGAAATGTCTGTAATGGTGCAGGAAGGTGTGTCTGGGTCCGCCATTGGTCAGCCAATTGACAGTACACAGCTTTCAACACCGTCAATGCGCACAGTCATCCTGCCGTTACATCCTTTATCACCATTGTCCCTAGGTGATGGACAGTCAGCAGTGGGCATAGATCAGGGTAATGTGGTACCTGTGGCACATGCATCCTCACAAGGCAGCCATGTGCAGAGGCCTCCAATGGTACCACGCAGACAGTCGCCCATGGGTTCTCGTGGGGGCATCCGTGGCCGTACTGCCTCTGGCCGACGTGCCCAGGAGGTATGTCAACCTCCACTATGTTTAGAACTGTCATGCAGGCACAGGCACGTATGGAAAGGTACACCAGACAGGGTCTGAGGGAGCTGAGAGCATGTCGCATAGCCATGACAGGCGGCATGCATGGTGTTGCGAATGCTATCCGTAACTTCACAGATGTCGTTGACAGGCGTTGTGGGGGCATACACCAGCTGCCCCACAACCAGATGTCCATGGGCCCGGGGGATGGTGTGCGTTTGCGGCGTCGGCGTGGCGTATGCCAGCAAGAGCACCAGCTGGCAGTGGCCGCGGGCGACAACGGGCCCACTCAGCGCCTCAAGTGCCAGCACCAGCCCCAGCAATGCTGGGTCTGTGCTGTCATCCAGACGCCCCAGGAGACCACGTGCACGTGGCTCTGGACAGTCCCAACAGGGAACTGTGTCCAGTCAACACACCCCTGCTTCCGATGACAGTACCTAGTCTGGGTTAGTACCGGATCTGACGGTAGCACCCTGCCAGGCACAGGTACCGTGTCCGTGCCCACAGACACTGATCTGGATGACCTGACAGGTGCAGTCTGTGGCTGTCCACAAAACCCTGTACATGGCAGCCATTATGTGGGACTGTGTGCGTGCTTACACACATGCAGAAACCTAACACCTAGGGCAAACACATACACACACACACTGCACCAACAACGGTCCACCCTGTACTGCTGCCCCTCACAAACACACATACACACACATGTCAATTGGTGTTACCAGTGGCGGCTTGGGCATACCTAACCCACACCCTGTGCATATGATGACACTGTGCCACCTCCTGCATACTACAACATCGGTGCAGGTAAAGGTAAACACGTTGCTGATGCACAGGGTGACTACATAGATGTGTATAAGTAGTAACATGTTGGTAACTGTTGTGTGTTGCAGTATAAATGTGTGTATATCCCATCAGTCCTGCTGCAGTAACTGTATGAATGTCCTCAATTGTTATCTGCACCCATACTACTTAACAAAGTGTACCAGCTGCACACCATCACATGCTAACATTGACTATGGCAATGTGCATCTTGTGCTGTTATGTAGATTCAGCTACATGTATCTGTTCTGTCACACATGCATTTATACACACCCTGCTACCCACACACATGCACACGCTCACCTGCCATTCCCATTATTTATCACCCTACATGAGTAGCTGTTGATACATGACAGGTACACATTTCAGAAGTGCACTATGTTGTTTACTACTGGCATCCCCTTCTCTACCTGTACTCACAGGGTGCAGGCAACCTCATCAGTTGGAAGATGTAATGTGCATCAGGTACTGTAGTACCCTGATTGCCACAGCAAACATGTTTCCCATACGGAAATGCACACACAGACACATCCCACATCCACACACTTGCCACATTCAGGCTTCAGAACACTATCTAGGTATATTCGGTACATGTGCGTGTTACAGTAGCATGTAACACTATACTGAGTACTGGCAGTTAGTTGTCTGTTGTCATGTTGTCTGTATAGAATAAAAGAATTGTTTTATTATCCTACTCCGTTTTGTGGACATTACTTGAACAAGTGTTACCTTACATGTGTTATCAGTACCAACACCTTCTGTTTTGTAGTTTTGTTTGTATAGGGTGCTATCAACATCACTGCTTGTTAAGGGTAATGACCACCCTGCAGTGCATAGCCCCATGTGGCAAAAGCCACATCCCACCCCATCATTGTGCACACACACTAACCCCACCAACAGTAAAACACATACTTTCCATTTGCAAGATTCAAACCCATACCTAACTGTGCAATGACAGTAGAAACAGACACATTAGCAGAGTGTGCTATTTGCAGTAGTTGGAGAAATCTTTACTAATGCTGTACTTAGAGGGTGCTGACATCATCTGTGTGTAGGAGGAGGGATGTGCACCCTGTAGTGTGTTCTCCCAGTTGGCAAAAGGCAGTTAACCCTCCCAGCATAGTGCACACACATAAACCACACTCATACATTCCCTTTGCAGGATTCAAACCCCCACCTAACTACGTTATGACACTGAAGAAAGACACATTAGCAGAGCGCGCGATGCAAATTACTGGAGGACTTTACTACAGGTGATATAGTTATACAGTCCTGACATCATCACTGTTTCAAAAGGGATCTGCATCCTGTACGATACTGTCACGGTTGCTAATAGGGACATTTCCCACACACACACATCGATGTGTTGGAGGTTTGCATATGTTGGGGATCCAGAACACCAGTGTGATTAGTATATGGTTTGATTGCAACAATGAGGGATATACTCCCAGTGGTGAGCAGTTTTTACTCATGTTTGTAAAGATCAGCTCTAGTATATCTGCCCCTCTTGTGGGAAGGTTGGTTACCTGTTCCATAGCCAAAGAATGTCTGATCAATGGGAACCTTAGAGCTTGGGTATTGTGGCCTGTGTAATGTACACAGTCTATGTTTGGGTAGCTGGCATCACCCAGTATGATGGTGTTTGCAGAGTAATCTAAACTCTCCTGTGTCAGCATGAAGGCTGTGTGGGAGACCTGAGTTTGAGAGGGTGCTGTAAGAGCTCCTCTGTGTCTCTTTCCATGTGGTCCAGGGAGGTGCGTCCCAACAGGTAGCTGACTGTGACCCTCCCTTGCTCTGTCTGGAGGCGGCACGTCTGTCAACAGCTCATGTCAAGCAAGTGCACACCCCTCATAAATGATGTGGAAACCTTCAAAGGCCCAAGGCCTGTTGAAAATATGGACCAGACTGCAGATACCTGTATAGAGGCATTCTGTGGACACATTCAGGAATGCATGGATCATGAAGCCACATATGAAAGCATGACCCAATTCTCCAAAGGCAGATGTCCTGGGCGGACACCAGCCATAAACACACTATACAATAGAAGGATGGCGCCACTACATGATACAACAACCTCCCAAAATGTGAAGGCACCACTGATGAGTATTGGAAGACAACTACAGGCACCCATATGATTGTCTAAGGCCATCTTTGAGAGAGGATTCCACAAGCCACTGAGGATAATCACAAGGCTGCCTGTAGTTATGTTAGTAACCTGGGTGGTACTACCCAGATATGCTCAGAGGTAATACAATATGTCACACAAAATATAAAACACACAGACATTGCCATCATCCTAGTGGACAGGTTCAATGCTGCCTTCTCTCCCCACCACACCAAAGGGAACATATGTCTCGCATCACAGTGCTTCCCCCCCTGACATCACAGATGCTCAGGTAAGAGATGCCCTTCCCAAAGCAATAAACACTGCATCAATGGGACCAGACAGTGTCCCAGGCTGTGTCCTACATGAACCACAAGAAGAGCTACACCCAGACATAACACCACTGTTCAATCCCAGCCTTAATACATGATATGTGGCCAGAGAGTGGCATACAGCAACAGTGGTCCCTCAACATGCAGGTGGTGCCGTCACGGATCCTGGACACTACTCGCCCCATATGTCTGACTAGCTTTGTCTGCAAAGCTATGGCAAGAATCATCAAGAACCTCACATATCTAGATATTGTGGACCTACAGACATGTCACCATACACAGTTTGGCTTTGTCAATGGCAAATCCTGCCTATCAAACCTGTTTGCTTTGTTTGAAACAGTCACCAAGGCCACTGTCAAGGGGTAGGAGGTCCACACAGCCTACCTGGACCTTGCATAAGCCTTGGATACAATACCCCACTTGTGCATTCTAGGGAAGCTCACCAGTGTACATATTAACCCCTATGTCACTATGGGTATTGCACAGTGGCTCAAGGGCAGAACACACATGGTAGAATTGCTGGAGCCATGTCAGCCTCCAACCTGGTACAAGTGGTGTCCCACAAGGCAAAGCCCTAGGGGCTGTCATGTTCATTATATATTTGTCATAGGTACAGGCCAACATGGAAGTACTGTGGCTCAGCAAGTCACAGGTGACTGCAGACTGAACACCATAATCAACTCAACAGCTAACACACGCATCCTCCAAAGGGACTCTTGCAAACACACGACTTGTGCCACAGCCATGGCCTCAACGTGAATGACAGAAAGAGTATAGTCATCCCCTTTGTCAAACACTAAATGACCACAATGTACCACATATGTGTTAATCCAGTAAGTGCAGACCAAGGAATTATGGACCTTGGGGTACACAGGTTGATAGCATTCTACCATTTGACAACAACATGGACAAAGTGGTTAGGTAAGCATGTGATATGGGCCACATCATCATGGGATCCACATGTAGGCCAGGGGAGGACATTGTGCCCCTTTACTCATCCCTCATCATGCCCATAATTGACTATGATGAACCTGTCGGCATGCACCTTACCAGACACCTGCAGCAACTGGGGCTACCACATATCTACCTCGACAAGGGGATCAAAGTGCTCAAACAGATGCCACATACTGACTGGTTAAAGTAGCAGCAGCTGTACTCAGTGACATACTGACTCTTCATAGGCAATCTGTGCCTGACATAGAAGGCCAGGTCATACCCTCACGTAATGGCCATGCTGCATCTCAGAATATCCAGATCCCACCAGGATACACGCTGGAAATACTTGAACTTCAGGAGTGATATACATAGGACATGGTGGAGGGGCACATTCACAACTCAGAGGCACCCTTCATTCCTGATTATTATCCCAATAGAGGTTAGGTGGACTGACTCAGTGACTATCTTCAAGAGCGATATTAATGACTGGATGTGACATTGTAGGGTTACGCTGGGTATCACTTATGTGTCACTGTGAGAAAGAGGCACAGTATACTAACCTTGGAAAAGGGCATAGCAAGACAGATTCACAATGCATGTTGAAAGGCACGCACATTCTGGCTAGGTGGATACATGCCCTGGGCAGATATCCCTGTACGAACCTATGGACCTATGTCTCTTTTTCACCATTGGCCCTATGTGCTGTCAATCACCAATGTAATCTCAATACTCCGGTAGCATGTGCAAAGGTCAGTTGTCAGTCACCTCTATGGTACAGTTGTGGAATATGTGTGTCATGTAGTAATGTCACAGCTGCCACATGTACACAGTCAACCCTATCCCCTACCCATTGATGTACATCACATGTATGAGATGGAAACACATGGCCAAACTGTAACAGCAACATACAAGTCAGTCAGATGCATGGACACATATGACTCAGTCATTGTCCATGCCACCACAGCTGATGTGGGATGTCGCTCACTGGGATACGTGATAGGGAACATGGAAGGGATCACTGAGCAAGTGACACAGGCTGGTAGACCCCTGACCTTGGTTGGCATCAGACCCTCACCAGGGATTCCGACAAATTACTGAATGCTAATGAATAAGTGTATCTACAACACCATAGCTGAATGGTTCTTAGCATGCAGTCACTGCATTGCTATGGAATACTGTCTTACCACTCCCACAAAAGGTGAGAACATGCAGCTCCTGTACATTAACAACATGTAGACTTTATGCCCCAGACCAGGTGTGCATCCCTCACTACTAGGCTGATAGCATCTACATCTCACACTGTATATACACATCCCACATGCAGCATCTGCACAGAAGACCACGGTCATAATGTTACCCTGTGCAAATACCATGTATTCACATGTGGCAGGCATCACACATGGTAACTATTGAAAGTCTCAGGTACATATGTGTATTTGGCACACACATACATCATGTGTTCATTGCCATAACCGGTGTAATCAATGTCATGCATTATTGTGAGGGACAACCCACACACATGGGCATTCTGTGTGTGCACAACACACATGGCATGTCTGTAATCAAAAGCCATACATAATTGTGATATCGTTTAGAAATGGGTATGTGCATCCTGTAGTGTGTTTTCCCAGTTGCCAAAAGGGATGTTTCTTTCATACACACTTACCCCCCTTCACACACACTTGCCACCTGCTGGATTCAAACCCCTACCTAACTATGTTATGACACTAGAGACGGACGCATTAGCACAGCGCGCTATTCGCATTACTGGGGAATGTCCTTTCCCCGATATACTTGTAGGGTGCTGACATCATCAGAGTTTAGAAAGTGGAATGATCATCCTGTGGTGTGTTTTCCCAGTTGCCAAAAGGGATGTTTCTTTCATACACACTTACCCCCCTTCACACACACTCGCCACCTGCTGGATTCAAACCCCTACCTAACTATGTTATGACACTAGAGACGGACGCATTAGCACAGCGTGCTATTCACATTACTGGGGAATGTCCTTCCACTGATATACTTGTAGGGTGCTGACATCATCAGAGTTTAGAAAGTGGAATGATCATCCTGTGGTGTGTTTTCCCAGTTGCCAAAAGGGATGTTTCTTTCATACACACTTACACACACCCCTTCACACACACTTGCCACCTGCTGGATTCAAACCCCTACCTAACTATGTTATGATACTAGAGACGGACGCATTAGCACGACACGCTATTCGGATTACTGAGAGAATCCTTTTCTCCAATATACTTATAGGGTGCTGACATCATCAGAGTCTAGAAAGTGGAATGATCATCCTGTGGTGTGTTTTCCCAGTTGCCAAAAGGGATGTTTCTTTCATACACACTTACACACACACTTACCCCCTTCACACACACTTGCCACCTGCTGGATTCAAACCCCTACCTAACTATGTTATGACACTAGAGACGGACGCATTAGCACGGCGCGCTATTCGGATTACTGAGAGAATCCTTTTCTCCAATATACTTATAGGGTGCTTACATGATCAGTGTCTAGAAAGGGGATGAGCATCCTCTGGTGTGTTTTCACATTTGCTAGGGGTAACATTTGGACCAAGTGTGTGAGCATGCCCAGTTCAGCCTTCCTGTGGCATGTTGTGTGAAAGATGTCTCATTTATCTAAGTGTGTGAGCATGCCCAGTGTGGGCTTTACATATGTTGAACTCTGCAGCCCATCACATTTGTGGATGAGTGTGACCTTCAACAAATACCTCCAGTTTATGGTTGTGTGTTCTGTGCCATGTTGTGTAGTTACTGTCCGAATGCTTTTTGTGTGAACAAAACTGGGAGTATACTGTGCCTGCAGGTTTTGCATGGGATACTTTGCACACAATTGTCAACATCCGTTCATACTGACCTAACACTGTAGCACTGTCTAGTGTAGTGTTTCAGTACTTTCACTGTGGTGGTCAGTATCCTGGGCTTCAGTCCTATCACTGATTTACATTTTCATAGTGTGCACAACAGGCTGGTTAGGGTCCAGTTGTGCACATCTGCACAAAGGCAGTGCCTCTACAGACCCTGTTAATTGCTGCCCCATAAGCTTAACAAGTGTAGTCTGCAAATCTATGGAGAGGATCATAATTGAGCTCATAAACAAAGATATAGGGGACATGCAGACATTGTACCCATCCCATTTTGGCTTGGTCAGGGGCAGATCATGCCTTTTGTACTGGGTTGACATCTTCAAATTGGTCACTTAGGCCATTGTTGGGGAAAGGCAGTCCATACAGCCTACCTTGGCCTTGCTAACACTTTCAACACAATACCCCACTCAGGTATTGTGGAAAACCCTAACAACTGAAATGTAAACCCATATGTCACAAGATGGGTTGCAAACTGGCTTAAGGACGGGACCCACAGGGTTAGAGTTGCTGGCACTATGTTAGACTCCAGGCTGGTCACAGGTGGTGTCACACAGGGCTCAGTCCTTGGCCACCATTGTTTGTCATGTACTTCCCAGGAGTACAGGCCAACATGGGAGGGCTTTGGATGACAATGTTAGCAGATGACTGCACACTGGGCACCATAGTGGACAGTGCATCACACACAGATATCATTCAGAAGGGACTCACAGTAACTGATAGCTGGTGCCAGGGCCATGGCCTGAAGTCAGAGTGCACAACATGTGTAGACATACCCTTCAGGAAAAGCAAGGTGACCCCAAGCTACCATATAGGTGGCAATCCTCTAAGCACAGAGGAGGTTATCATGGACCTGGGGACCCAGGTTGACATTCGCCATTCTTCTGAGACTCACATTGCTAAAGTGGCTAGGAAGACCTTCTACATTGCCCACCTGATAAGGATGGGATTCACATCCAGCTCTAGTGGGTCATTGTTCCCCTGTACTCTTCAGTTATCAGACCGGTGATCGAGTCAAATGCCCTATTGTGGCTGTATCTCACCCAACATCTGCAGCAATTGGAGACACCCTGACTGTCCCCACCTAAAGGATCAAGGAACCACAACAGCTGTCATATGCTGCCAGATTGAAGACACTCACACTCTATTCACTCACATACTGTCTGCTTAGAGGTGACATGTGCCTGACATGCGAGGCCATGTCCAAACAGGGATTAATGGACATGCTCCACCTCAGACTCAGAAGATCCACCTGAACCACTAGTGCAGGTGACTGACACCTTAGCAGGGATGTATGTTGGACATGTTGGAGGGATGGAGTTATCACTCGGAGACTCCTATGCTGTGGAATACAATCCTGGTCCATTTGAGGCAGAGCACCTTGCTGGCTGTGTTCAAGAGGTATCTTGACCTAATGCTAGTCGGAGAATGTGTTTGTCCATCAACACATTGTAAGCGTAGTTTGACATGTCATATGTCTTGTTTAGTATACTGTGCCTCTGTCTACCTGTGACATAACATTGATACCCAGGGTAAACCTCCCATCTCCCATCCACTCATTAGGATTCCTGTTGAGGGACTCAACCAGTGTCTTTATGGACAACCTGTACTGGTAGTTTACTCATGTGTGGGGTGGCTTCTGTGTTTTGGATAATGCAGTACAGCCTGTCCTATATATGTCAGTGCTGGGGTTCAGGTCCCTCATGTGCATAGCTCCCTGCCATTCAGATTGTACAAGGTGCAGCATGTGCATTGATTCCAGCTTGGACATGGCTTTCTACATCAGGCACAGCTTGCATCTGGGTGGACAGCATGGCAGTGTGTGGAGCTGCACTCTGTTTAATCAGACTACACATTACATGTGTTCCAGCTCTGTCATACTCCTGGTGAGGTACTGTTGTGGACTTTACAGGTGCTGGATGTGTGTGCATGAGGTACACCCACAGGGGCTGTTGTGGTCATTTCTAATGCTGATGAAAGATAACTGCAGAACCACAATGACCTCCCCTTAGCTAGATGTCAGACAGCATGGACCATACAATCACAAATGAAAACAGGACCCTCTCCACAAAGGGAAAGTGTCCTGTCTGGTGGACCCCAGCCATAAACAAACTGTATGAGAGATGAGGGTTACTAATGCAAGACAGAGCTACATCTCCAAAAGGGAAGACAGCTGTGATCAGCACTAGTAGAAAGCTACATTATCTCATAAAGACTTGCAAGGTCAACTTGGGGACATAAATCACCAAAGACAATGAAGGTAACCACACTGCTTTCTTCAGTTATGTCAGACACCTGGTTGTGAACCCTCGGATATGCTCAGAGTTGGTACACAACAACATATATTCAGTGACCTGACAGATATTGGCAACATTCCGGCGGACAGCTTCAGTGCGATGTACCCCTCCCTCACCCCCAAAACAAGATAGTTATCACTGCTGTATGTAACCTCACTGTCATCTTGGATGTCCATGTGAGAGCCACACTCAGCAAAGACAAGTACACAGCATCCATGGGACCTGCTGGTATCTCCGGTTGCATGCTATGTGAACTCCAGAAGGGGCTGGACCCATATATACAACTGCTAGTTAACCTTAGTCTTGCTACAGGATATGTACCTGAACACTGGCATACGGCAACAGTGGTCCCACTCCACAAGGGAGATGCCTCCACAGACCATGGCAACTACCACCACACAGGCTTAACCAGCCTTGTCTGCAAAGATATGGGAGGAGTCATGGAGCTCTTACACAGACACATTACTGACCTACAGACCCTTGTTCCCACCTAGTTCAGCTTTGTACAGGGCAGATCCTGCCTTTTGCACCTTTGCACCCGTAAAGTACCTACCATGAAGATCAGGGTTCTTCAACACATGTCATATGCTTCCGGAATAGAGGAAGTCCAGCTTTGTTCAGTGTCATACCGCATACTTACAGGTGACCTATGCCTGACATACAAGACCATGTCCAATCAGGATTTGGTAGACATGCTCCACTGCAAGCAATCCAAATCCACCAGAGCCATGAAAGCTGAGTATTTGAACCTCAGCACATACATGTATAGGACATGCTGGAGGGACAGAGCCATAACTCAGAGGCATCTCACACTCTAGCAGAGTATCCCAGTTCATGTTTGACAGAGTCCCTCACTGACTCTCTTCAGGAGACATCTGGACAACTGCATATGAGACGGAGGCACAGACTAGACAGAGACACAGTCATGTTATTCAATGACGTAAGGGGGTCATAATGTGTCACTACTAAGTCAGAGGCACAATATTCAGAATCTATTCTGTACACTTATTACCACTATAAGGGGTGGCAATAGCCACATCACTATGGCTAGGCTTATACATGCACTAGGGCAGATAGCCTAGTAGTACACTATGACACTATGAAACACCAGTGTATGTGTAGCTATTGTCAATCAAACAGTATGATGTGGCTTGTGGGTCTTGATATCTCCCTGTATTCCAACATTGTTTTGTCTATTCCTTCTAGCATGTCTAGGGATCAGTTGCTAGTGTCCTCTCCTGCTCAGCTGGTGAACCTGGGAATATTGAGGCACTGTTACAGTTGCCTCATGTACACTGACAACCCTCTCCTTCTGCCATAAAACACACATACATGTGAGAGATGCAACTATATAGCCAAAGTGGAGGCTGAGCTCTCTCAGCATAGGACTAGCAAGACTGGAGAGAGGGTGAAGGTAACCACACACACATCTTTAATCCAGTCTCACATGGCACTGTCACAACTTAAGATCATACACATAGACACACAGAGACACTCTCGGAGGCTCTGATCAGAGGTCTACCAGAATGGCGGTGGCCACCACAGCAGACACTCACACAACTGCCTCCACAGGGCACAGCACATGCAACACATTGACCACAGAGTCGGTGTGCCAAACAGTCACAGCCCTTAAGGCCAAACACAATGCCAGACACACTTGTCATAGGTGACTCCATAGTCAGACACACTGATGTCCCACTCACCAGATCAGGTACAGAGGAGGTCACAGTAAGCTGCCTATCGGGTACTGGAATCCACCACATAATGCAAGCACTCAGGTCACTAAACTGCAAGTACAGGTCTGACCCAGTCATAATCCATGCTGGTGTGAACGACCTGAGATGTACCTCCCTGGACTACATGGAAAGAGACATAGAGGATCCCTCTGATTATGTAGGCCAGGCAGGTATGACCCTGACCTTGACAGTATCCTACCTTCACCAAGTATGATGCCACATAAACAGAGACAAGATGATCAGCTGCAGTATTTTGCTTAGACTATGGTGTCATTCTAAGGGGTCCAATGTCTGTCTGCCTGTGATGAGATGCTGGACAGGCCATGGTGATTTGCAAGGTTCAGCTTGCACTTGTCACCTCTGGGCTTCGGATTTGAGATGATGCTCTTGCCACCCCCATTGTGCCTTTTTTATGCAAGATTCAGATTCTACACCTACCACCGTAGAACACAGTAAAGGAAAGACACTAAGGCTAATGCTGCTCAATGCCCAAGGTCTCTACCTCAAGCTGCACACACTCTATGCCCTTCTCAGTATGTAGCACATTGATGTCTGTGCTGTGCCTGAAACCTGGTTCACAGTTTCTGACAGCACCCGGCACTATCGGGTGTTACCTCATCTCATGCATTCCGGCACCAGCATCCCGACAACACCAAGAAGGATGGTGGGTGTCCATATTCATCAAGGACACCCTCACCTCATGGTTGGTGGCAACACACGATGCATCGGAGACCATCCAGGTGCCAGTGACCGTAGGCAAGACTGCTCTGCAGTTTGTAGCATGTTACATGCCACCCGCTCAAACTCAGGTACCTCACACAGCTATCCTGCAAACACTGAAGGGGATAAATGTATCTCCAAACACCATCCTACTGGGTGATTCCAACTATCCACATATAGACTGGGATCACTAATCATGCCACAACACTCTAACACAAAGGTTCCAAGAGTTCATACACTGAAATGCCATGGAACAACTGGTCCCAATCCCCTCAAGTGGAGGCAACTTACTAGAACACATCATCACAAACATGGGGTCACACTCTTCAACACCAGACGTATACCCATCATTGGTGAGATCAGATCATGGACTACTCTCAGTGGGAGTCCACATCCCATCCACACCCCAGATGGGAAAAGAAACGGTGAAGACCTTGTCAAATGCCGACTTCACATTTCTGAGCACTGGTGTGGTCTCTTTCAAGGCCCCCAGGCCAGCGGACACCATTACCCAAGCCACTGTATCACTTAGATATGCCTTCTACCAGCACCTCCAGGACTGCATGGTTCAGGCAATCCCAAATAATAATGACTCTTTGTACCACAGGCAAGCATCCAGTCTGGTGGACCCTAGCCATAAACAAGCTGTACAACACAAGGAAGGAGCTACTACAAGATAGAGTGTAATCCGTGGGGAAGACACCCCTGCTCATTGTGAGTAAAACACTGGGTTACCCCATACAATCATCCGAGGCATGTTTAGAGAGTAAACCCACTCAGGACTCCAGGGACAATCATGAGGCCTTTTTTACCTATGTTTGAAACCTGGGAGGAAACTCCCAGATATGCTCAGACTTAGTTCAGAATGATGTTGATATCACTGCACCTACAGACATTGGCAACATACTGGCTGACAGGTTCAGTGCAGATTTCTCCCCCCCCTCCCCCAACTGGGGGGGTATGTACACCAGAGGATTGTAGCCGCCCAAACATCTCCACTGCTGGGGTGGGAACTGCTCAATCCAAGGCAGAAAACACTTTATCCATGGGACCAGATGGTGTCCCCAGTTGTGTGCTCCATGAACTCAATGAGTAATTACACCCGCAGTTAGGGCAGCTGTTTAATCTTAGCCTCACCTCAGGATATGTTCCCAAGGAGTGGCATACAGCAATGGTGGACCAACTTCACAAAGGGGTGCCTCCACCAACCCCAGAAACTACCATCCCATCACCTTGACAAGCCTGTTCTGCTAGGCTATGGAGAGGATCATAATGGGAATTCTAAATGAAGACATAGGGGACTTGCAGACATTGGGTCCAATCCAGTTTGGCTTTGTCAAGGGCAGATCATGCCTTTTAAACTTGGTTGACTTTTTAAAAACACTCACCCAGGCCATTGACGTGGGCAAGGCAGTCCACACAGCCTACCTTGACCTGGCAAAGGCTTTCGACACAATACCCCACTCAGGTATCATTGAAAACATCACCAGCTTAATTGTGAACCCATACATCACAGCATGGGTTGCAAACTGGCTAAGTGACGGAACACACAGGGTCAAAGTTGCTGGTGCCAGTTCACACTCCAGAGCTGTCACAAGTGGTGTCCCACAGGGCTCAGTCCTGGGCCCACATTTGTTCAGTATCTACTTTTCAGAAGTACGAGCAAGCACAGGAGGATTATGGCTGACAAAGTTTGAAGATGACTGCAAACTGGGAAGCATAGTTGGAAACCCATCTGACACAGACATCCTTCAGAAGGGTCTCATAGAGACGGCTAACTGGTGCCACAGCCATGGCCTTGCATTACACACTAAACAATGCATAGCCATACCCTTCAGGAAGAACAAGGTTACCACTACTTCCCATCTAGGTGGCAATCCTCTAAGCACAATGTACGTTATCAGGGACCTGGGCACCCAGATTGACAGTGACCTTTTGTTTGACACTCACATTGCCAGGGTAGTTTGGAAGGCCTTCTACATTGGCCACCTCATCATGCAGTGATTCACATCTAGATCAAGGGAGGTCATTGTTCCCCTGTACTCATCACTCATCAGACCAATGATTGCATACAATGCCCCATTCAGATTGGATGGGCCCACATATTCCTCGACAGGAGGTGAAAGGGTCTCAAACATATTTCTTATGCTGCCCGACTGAAGGAATTCCAGCTGTATTCAGTCGCTTACTGTCTGCTCAGAGGTGACCTGTGCCTGACATACAAGGCTATGTCCAACCCAGGATTAATGAACATGCTTCACCTCAAGACCTCTACATCCATCAGAACTACAAGGGCAGGAGACCTAAACCTCAACACAGATATTAATAGGATGTGCTGAAGGGACAGATTCCTCACCCAGAGAGTCCATATGCTGTGGAACAACATCCTGGTACATGTGAGGCTGAGCACCTCACTGGCTTTGTTCAAGTGAGATCGTGACCAATGGATGGGAGATTGCAGGTATACCCCAGGGATAACCTCAGTATCACTGCTTGACAGAGGCACAGCAAAATAATGGGCATATTATCCATCAACTTGCAGGGGTGGCAGAAGCCACAAAACTCTCTGGGCTAGGCTTATTAATGCCCTAGGGCAGATAGCCTAGTATGAACCTATGGACCTATGGACATAGGCCTGGGGCAGTTCCTGCTATTAGGACAGTGGTCTGCAGCAAGCTATATAGTAGTAGTCGGTTTTAGCCATTGGTTTTTGACCATGGCTATTCCATGTTGCTTCTTGTTGTGGTACAAACATGGGTGTGTGGTTATCCATGCTATTTATTGCTAGTCACCCTCATTTTGTATCTTGTTCCATGTTTTTGCACATGTACATCACTGTATGACGTGCAGCTGTTTCCGCAGGGTCATATGCGTGGATATGGATGTTAGTTGGGGTCCTCAGGTGTGCATATTGTACATGTTATTACATTACTTAACACATGGCATTCATGCCTCAGGTGGTGCTGCAGGGCCACCTCTGTCGGATACACATACTACACTCCCTGTACGTTTGGAAGCAGGTTGTGTCATGTTAGGCATCCCTGTTACTGTATGAGTGAGTCAGAGCAGGTATCAGTCCCAGTGTTCCTACTGACCAAGCATATGTGCTATCGTTGCCTCTTTGCCAAGGCCAGGTCATACTGGACACGCCTCCTTCTGCTAACGAGTGCAGACCTGGTTTAAAGTGCTTAAAAGTGCCTTTATGGCACTTTGATTGACAGGTCTTGTACTCATTTTGAAAGTCTGGAGACAAAAATAAATTCCCACTGCCAGTCTCGAACCCAGGACCTTGGTAACATTAGTCTGTATGACCTACCACTAAGCCATGACAGCCATACAAAATCACTCTGCTAAAATAAATATAACAGTCAATAGTAGGAATTAGTATAAAGGCAATATAGGAGATGTACCATCCAAAGCATGTGAGGTAAAGTTTTAATGGCCAAATCACTGGATTCCCATACTAACCTTCACACTCACAGAACACTGTCAACAGCATACCAGCATGGTCCACGCCCTACAATCTGAAAGGGCAACGCCTATCTCACATACCTTCTATAGCAGTGTCCTGAAATCACAGTGAGACATGCAATCAACACACACCTGGCTGCATGCAATTAGCAAATGCTGCCTTACAATTGGTGCAGGGGCCATCACATGGACCTATGCAGATACCTACAAAAGTATTCAGTACCCACACTCCACTCATGCAATACAGTCATTGCACAAACCTAATGAGAAAGAGAGAGAGAGAGAGACAGAGAGAAGAGAAAATATACAGACAGCCAGCAGCAAAACCATGAGTAGCAAACAGCAAGCAGCAAGCAAGCACCACTGACACAGCAACAGCTGCCACAAACACAGGTAATGCAAAGTAGCAGGTTAATACTGTGTTTACTGTGACACCTCAAATGTATCATAGTTCACTATCTATAGCTCTGTCCATGAGATAGGTTTTGTGTGCATAGTCCTGAAATATATACATATGTAATATTGCTGTACATGTTGCCCATACGTGAAACTTCCGTAGCTTAGAACAGAAGGCCAGTTGTGCATATGATGCAGTAGATACCAGGGTCAGTAGAGGTTACTCCTCATTGGTGTGGGACCACTGTGTCTGTATGGCACTCTTCAGGTACACATCCTGTAGTATGGCCAGGGAGTAGTATTAGTCTGTAATGTGGTGCCATGTCCTCCAGGGGTGAATGTAGCACACATCCAGGGATACCATTCTGTAACAGTGATGCTATGTGTCCTGCAATGTTGAGGGTGGCCCTCACCTGGACATGTGAGAGGATAGGGAGGTTACAGTCATCTGTGATAACTAATTCCACTTGTGTAGGAGAATGGGGGGGGGATATCTGCACCTAAGCTGTCTGCAACAATATTGCCAATATCTCAAACATGTTTTCCATACGGAAATGCACACACAGTAACATCCCACATCCACACACTTGCCACATTCAGGCTTCAAAACACTATCTAGGTATATTCTGGTACATCTGCATGTTACAGTAGCATGTAGCACTATACTGAGTAGTGGCAGTTGTCTGTTGCCATGTTGTTTGGATAGAGTAAAAGGAGCATTTGTTTATCCTACTTTGTTTTGTGGACATTAGTTGAAGTGTAACCTTACATGCATCATTGGTACCAACACCTTCTGTGTTGTTGTTCTGTTTGTACAGGGTGCTGTCAACATCACTGTTTGTTAAGGGAAATGTGCACCCTGCAGTGCATAGCCCCATTTGGCAAAAGAGACATCCCACCCCCACCATTGTGCACACACACCAACCCCACCCACAGTAAAACGCATACTTTCCATTTGCAAGATCCAAACCCCTACCTAGATGTGTTATGACTCTAAAGGCAGACACATTAGCAGAGTGTGCTATTTGCATTAGTAGGAGCAATCTTTTCCAATGCTGTACTTAGAGGGTGCTGACATCATCTGTGTTTACGAAGAGGGATGTGCACCCTGTAGTGTGTTCTCCCAGTTGGCAAAAGGCACTTTCCCTCCACAGCGTTATGCACACACACAAACCCCACTCATACTAACACACATACATTCCCTTTGCAGGATTCAAACCCCTACCTAACTATGTTATGACACTAGAGACGGACGTATTAGCAGAGCGCGCTATTCGCATTACTGGGAGATTTCATTTCAGTTGATCTACTTATAGGGTGCTGACATCATCAGTGTTTAGAAAGTGGAATGAGCTCCCTGTGGTGTGTTTCCACAGTTGCCAAAAGGGATGTTCTTCTCATACACACTTATACACACACTTACCCCCATTCACACACACACATGCCACTTGCTGGATTCAAACCCCTACCTAACTATGTTATGACACTAGAGACGGACGTATTAGCAGAGCGCGCTATTCGCATTACTGGGAGATTTCATTTCAGTTGATCTACTTATAGGGTGCTGACATCATCAGTGTTTAGAAAGTGGAATGAGCTCCCTGTGGTGTGTTTCCACAGTTGCCAAAAGGGATGTTCTTCTCATACACACTTACCCCCATTCACACACACACATGCCACTTGCTGGATTCAAACCCCTACCTAACTATGTTATGACACTAGAGACGGACGTATTAGCAGAGCGCTATTCGCATTACTGGGAGATTTCATTTCAGTTGATCTACTTATAGGGTGCTGACATCATCAGTGTTTAGAAAGTGGAATGAGCTCCTGTGGTGTGTTTCCACAGTTGCCAAAAGGGATGTTCTTCTCATACACACTTATACACACTTACCCCCATTCACACACACACATGCCACTTGCTGGATTCAAACCCCTACCTAACTATGTTATGACACTAGAGACAGACGCATTAGCAGAGCCGCTATTCGGATTACTGGGAGGTAGCATTTCTACTGATCTACTTATAGGGTGCTGACATCTTCATTGTTTGGAATGGGGAATGTGCATCCTGTGGTGTGTTTTCACAGTTGTTAAGAGGAACATTTGAACTAAGTGTGTGAGCATGCCCAGTTCAGCCTTCCCATGGCATGTTGTGTGAATGATGTCTCATTTATCAAAGTGTGTGAGCATGCCCAGTGTGAGCTTTCCATATGTTGAACTATGCAGCCCATCACAGTTGTGGATGAGTGTGAACTCCAAAAATAACTCCTGTTTAAGGTTGTGTGTTCTGTGACATGTTGTGTAGTTACTGTCCAGATGCTTCCTGTGAACACAACAGGGATTATACTGTGCCTGCAGGTTTTGCATGGGATACTTTGCATACAATTGTTAACATCCATTCCTACTGACCTAGCACTGTAGTACTGTATAGTGTAGTGGTTCAGTACTTTCACTGTGGTGGACAGTATCCTGGGCTTTAGTCCTATCACTGATTTACATTTCCATACTGTGCACAACAGCCTCTTTAGGGTCCAGTTGTGCACGTCTGCACAAAGGCAGTGCCTCTATGGACTCTGGTAATTACTGCCCCATAAGCTTAACAAGTGTAGTCTGCAAAGCTATGGAGAGGATCATAATGGAGCTCATAAAGAAAGATATGGGGACATGCAGACATTGTACCTGTCCCAGTTTGTGTTGATCAAGGGCAAGTCATGCCTTTTGTACTTGGTTGACATTATCAAAACAGTAACTAAGGCCATTGATGAGGGAAAGGCAGTCCATAGAGCCTACCTTGCCCTTGAAAACACTTTCAACGCAATACCCCACTCAGGTATTGTAGGAAACCCTACCAACAGAAATGTACACCCATATGTCACAAGATCAGGTTGCAAACTGTCTGACGGACAGGACCCACAGGGTTAGAGTTGCTGGCACTATGTCAGACACCAGGCCAGTCACATGTGGTCTCACACAGGGCTCAGTCCTTGGCCCCTATTGTTTGTTATCTACTTCTCAGAAGTACAGGCCAACATGGGAGGACTTTGGCTGACAAAGTTTGCAGATGACTGCACACTGGGTGCCATAGTGGACAGTGCATCAGACACGGATATCCTTCAGAAGGGACTCACGGACACTGATAGCTGGTGCCAGAGCCATGGCCTGAAGTCAACTTGCAAAACATGTGTAGTCATACCCTTCAGGGAAAGCAAGGTAACCCCAAGCTACCATATAGGTGGCAATCCTCTAAGCACAGAGGAGGTTATCATGGACCTGGGGACCCAGGTTGACAGTCACTGTTCTGATGACACTCACATTGCTAAAGTGGCTAGTAGGACCTTCTACATTGTCCACATGATCAGGAAGGGATCCACATCCAGATCTAGTGGGTCATTGTTCCCCTGTACTCTTCACTTATCGGACCGGTGATCTGGTACACTGCCTTATCTGGATGTATCTCACCTGACATCTGCAGCAAGTGGAGAGACCCTGAATGTCCCCAACAAAAGGATAAAGGGTCTCCAACATCTGTCATATGCTGCCAGATTGAAGACACTACAGCTCTATTCAGTCACATACTGTCTGCTTACAGGTGACATGTGCATGACATGCAAGCATGTCCAACCAGGGATTAATGGACATGCTCCACCTCAAAATCGTCAGATCCACCTGAACCACTAGTGCAAGTGACTTACACCATAGCAGGGATGTACATTGGACATGTTGGAGGGTGGATTTATCACTCGGAGACTCCTATGCTGTGGAATACAATCACGGTCCATGTGAGTCACAGCACCTTGCTGGCTCTGTTCAAGAGGTATCCTGACCTGTGGATGGGAAATCATAGGTTTACCCGGGGATCGTCACTGTGTCACTGCTGGAGACAGGCACGTCAAACTAATGGGCACAGTACTGTTTCCATATAAGGGGTGGCGTCGCAACCAGACTCTGGGCTAGGCTTAGAACTGCCTTGGGGCAGATAGCCTAGTATGAACCTATGAACCTATCTGACCATGTTGCATTATGTTCATATGTGAACTACTTACAACGGCCTCATCCAACATCAGTAGTGTATTCCACAACATGGGTGTACATTGGCAAACACTACCGATGTGCCCAAGGCCATTTCTAATGCTTATTGGATAGTGTGTTTGTCCATCAACACATCGTAAGTGCAGTTTGACATGACATATGTCTTGTTTTGTATACTGTGCCTCTGTCTACCTGTGACACAACATTGATACCCAGGGTATACCTACCATCTCCCATCCACTCGTTAGGATCCCTGTTGAGTAGAATCAATGAGTGACTCTATGGATAACCTGTACTGGTAGTTTACTCATGCGTGGGGTGGCTTCTGTGTTATGGATAATGCAGTACAGCTTGTCCTATGTATGTCAGTGCTGGGGTTCAGGTCCCTCATGTGCATATCTCCCTGCCATTCACATTGTACAAGGTGCGGCATGTGCATTGCTGCCAGCTTGGACATGGCTTTCTACATCAGGCACAGCTTGTGTCTGGGTGGCCAGCATGGCAGTGTGTGGAGCTGAATTCTGTTTAATCAGGCGACACATTACATGTGTTCCAGCTCTTTGATACTCCTGGTGAGGTACTGTTGTGGACTTTACAGTTGCTGAATGTATCTGCTGAGGTACACCCCACAGGCGCTGTTGTGGTCATTTGTAATGCTGCTGAAAGATAACTGCAAAACCACAATGACCTCCCGTTAGCTAGATGTCATAACCCTCATGATTAGGTTGGTATACGGATTGTTTCTGTTAACCCTACAGCCACATTTTTGTCCAATGCAGGATATCTATCACCTTGTGTCCCACATTCTGGCATTACATGTTAGGTATGTCATGGGTCGACACCTATGTGGGAATTGGTGGTCACTTACTGGATATCCACAGAGGCTGACTATACTGTTTTCACCATTTAACATGCTGACATGGCTATGGCACCAGTTGTCTGTTTCTATGTGGCCCTTTTATTGGATGCTTGTGTCAGCTGGTGTATCGGATATGTCAGGCGGCTTGTTGTCCTCTACAAACATGTTCCAGCACAGTCCTTACTTGTTGGCCTGTACCTATGGGGCATATATACCAGATGGTGAAGGTCCCAGGACCAAGCTTTGTGGGATGCCTGTTATATGTGGTTTGTAGTCTGACATGGCTGCTGCATGTCTGACCATGTCAGTTCTGTCGTTGGTCTGGTTTGCAACCCCTCTCATGACATTGGGGTGTATATATCAGCTGGTGAGCAAATCTATACGGAACACATAGGGTATTGTACAGAAGGCTTTGCAAGGTCCAGCTACACTGTGTGGACCACATTGCCCTCATCACTGACTTCAAGTACTGTTTCAACTGAGTCACACATGTTTAGGGGTGGGGTCTGCACTTTGTAAACCCACACTGGGTAGGGTCGGGTGTCAATAGATCCACAATATCATTATGTCTGTGGTACATGCTGGTCCTTTCCATAGCTGTGCAGACCAAACCTCTCATGATTCTGTGGTGGTTGTCCATTCAGGAGACACCTTTGTTGAGAACACCCACTGTTGTTGTACACTGCTCTTTGGAGTGCATACCCTGTGGTAAGGGTGACATAATGTCAGGGAGGCGGCAGTCTGCTGGGGAAGGTATTTGGCATTATGGGGGGGGATTTGCACTGCACATGTCAGGATGTATGTTGGCCATACCTGTGTGTGTCTGGTATGTTGTTTGTAATATCTGTGTGATCCGGAGCATATCCAGGAATCAACAACATGCTTACTACCATCATTTGCAACAGCCTTGGGGTTATCTGTAGTGTCCTGTACAATCTGTATCATAATGGGTTCATACTAGGCTACCCCCCTAGGGCATCTGTAAGCCTGCATGTCCATTTTGTTTGATGGATTCTGGGGAATTGTCTACACCTGTGTCAGTGCTAGTATGATACCAGGGGTATAGTGACAAACAGCTCAGAAGCTGACTTCACACTTCTTCGGACTGAGATGGTATCCATTAAGCCCACTGGGCCAGTGGAAACCACAACACACAATGGTGACTCCTGCACAGACACTTTCTACGGACATCTCCGAGTAAGCATGGACCATGCAATCACAAATGAGAATGAGACCCTCACCACCAAGGGAAAGTGGCCTGTCTGGTGGACCCCAGCCATAAACGAACTGTATAACAGATGAAGGATACTAATGCAAGACAGAGCTACATCTCCAGAATGTAAGGCAGCTGTGATCAGCAGTAGTAGAAAGCTACATTCTCACATAAAGACACCCAAGTTCAACTTGGGGACATAAATCACCACAAGCGATGAAGGTAACCACACTGCTTTCTTCAGTTATGTCTGACGCCTGGGTGGGAACCCTCATATATGCTCAGATTTGGTACACAACAACTTATATTCCAGGGACCTGACAGATATTAGTGACACCCTGGCAGACCAGTTCAGTGCAATGTACCCCTCCCTCACCCCCAAAACATGATAGTTATCACAGCTGTATGTAACCTCACTGTCATCCTGGATGTCCATGTGAGCCGCAGTCAGCAAAGGCAGTACACAGCATCAATGGGACCTGATGGTATCCCCAGTTGCATGCTATGTGAACTACAGATGGAGCTAAACCTGTATATGCAGATGCTATTTAACCTTAGCCTTGCTACAGGATCTGTACCTGAACACTGGCGTGCGGCAACAGTGGTCCCACTCCACAAAGGAGATGCCTCCACAGACCCTGGCAGCTACCACCACACAAGCTTAAACAGCCTTGTCTGCAAAGCTTTGTGAAGGGTCATTATGGAGCTTCCACACAGAGACATTGGTGTCCTACAGACCCTTGATCCCACCCAATTCAGCTTTGTACAGGGCAGATCCTGCGTTTTGCACCAAGTTGACTACTTTGAAACTGTCAGTAGAGCCGTTGATGAGGGCTACACAGTACACACAACCTACCTGCGCTTGGCTAAGGCCTTTGACACAATACCCCACTCAGGCATCATAGACAAGCTCAACAGCTGAAATATAACACCATATGTCACAGCATAGGTTGCAAAATGGCTCAGAAACAGAACCCATAATGTCAACATTGCAGGTGCCTTGTCAGGTTCAAAGCCAGTCACAAGTGGTGTCCCACAAGGTTGTGTCCTGGGACCTCTCTTATTTGGTATTTACTTTTCAGATGTGAAAGCAAACATAGGAGGGTTGTGGCCGACAAAGTTTACAGATGACTGCAACCTGGGCACCATAGTGAATACATCAGCCAGCACACACATCCTACAGACTGCCGTCACACAGACAGATAGCTGGTGCTGGACTCATGGCCTGAAACTGACTGCAACTGATGTGTAGCCATCCTTTTGGGAGGAACACAGTACCCACAGATCTGTACATAGACAGCAACCCAATGAGTACAGGTAACAAATCAGACAGCTGGGGACACATGTAGATAGTGACATCTCATTTGACACCCATGTTGCCAAAGTTGTTTGACAGACTTTCTATCTTGGCCACCTTATCATGGAGGGTATTCCATCCAGACCATAGGAGGTCATTGTACCACTATACTTCTCCCTTATCAGGCCCATGCTTGAATACAACGCCCCATTTGGTATGTACCTCAACCAGCACTTGCAGCAGCTGTAGAGACCCCACAAGTACCTTACCATGAAGATCAGGGATCTACAACACATGTCATATACTTCAAGAATAACTAAAAACAAGCTTTTTTCAGTGTCATACCACATACGTACAGGTGACCTATGCCTGACATACAAGACCATGTCCAATCAGGATTTGGTAGACATGCTCCACTGCAAGCAATCCACATCCACCAGAAACATGGGAGCTAAAGATTTGAACCTCAGCACATACATGTATAGGACATGCTGAAGGGACAGAGTCATAACTCAGAGGCATCTCAAACTCTAGCAGAGTATCCCAGTTCATGTTAGACAGAGTACCTCACTGACTCTCTTCAAGAGACATCTGGACAGCTGCATGTGGACAGGGGCACAGACTAGACAGAGGCATAGTCACATTATTCAATTATGTAAGGTGGTCATAATGTGTCACTACTAAGTCAGAGGCACAATATTTCGTATCTATGCAGTACACATATTACCACTATGAGGGGTGGCAATAGCAATATTCATCAAGGACACCCTCACCTCATGGTTGGTGGCAACACACGATGCATTGGACACCATCCGGGTGCAATTAACCATAGGCAAGACTGCTCTGCAGTTTGTAGCATGTTACAGGCCATCCTCTGAAACTCAGGTACCTCACAGAGCTTTCATGAAAACAGTGGCGGGAATACATGTACCTGCAAACACCATCACACTGGGTGATCCCAACTATCCAAATATAGACTGGGATCAGTACTACAGCCCCAACACTCTAGCCCACAGGTTCCTAGAGTTCATACACTCACATGCCATGGAAGAACTAGTCACCATCCCCACAAGAGGAGACAACATAGTAGATCTCATCATCACAAACATGGGCTCACAATGTTCAACACCAGAGGTATACCCATCATTGGTGAGATCAGATCATAACCTACTCTCAGTGGAAGTCCACATCCCACCCCCACCCCAGATAGAAAAGACCACAGTGCAGAACTTCTCAGAAGCCGACTACACACTTCTAATGACTGGTGTGGTCTCTTTCAAAGCCCCCAAGCCAGCAGACACCATTACCCAAGCCACTGTATCACTTACAACTGCCTTCTACCAGCACCTTCAGGACTGCATGGATGAGGCAATCCCAAACAAAACACAGACTCGTTGTACCAGAGGCAAGCGTCCAGTGTGGTGGACCTCAGCCATAAACAAGCACTACAACACAAGGAAGGAGGTACTACAAGATAGAGCGATATCCGTGGAAGGGTAGACACCCTGCTCAATATAGGTGAAACACTGAGTTCCCCCATGAAATCATCCAAGGCGAATATTGGGAGTAAACCCACTAAGGACTCACAGGACAACCATGAGGCCTTTTATACATACGTTACACACCTGGGAGGAAACTCCCAGATATGCTCAGAATAGGCTCAGAATGCTGTAAATATCACTGAACCTACAGACATTGCCAACATACTGGCTGACAGGTTCAGTGCAGATTTCTCCCCACCCCTCCACCACAACTGGAGATATGTATGAAAGAGGATTGTAGCCCCACAAACATCTCAACTGCTCAGGTGGGATCTGCACTATACGAAGGAAAGAACGCAGCATCCATGGGACCAGATGGTGTCCCTGGTTTTGTGCTCCATGAACTCACTCAAGAATTAAACCCGCAGTCAGGGCAGCTGTTTGATCTTAGCCTCAACTCAGGATATGTTCCCAAGGAGTGGCATATGTCAATGGTGGACCCACTTCACATGGGGCTGCCTCCACCAACCACGGAAACTACCATCCCATCAGCTTGACAAGCAGGGTCTGCTAAGCTATGGAGAAGATCATAATGGAAGTCATAGATGAGGACATAGGGGACTTGCAGACATTAGATCCAACCCAGTTAGGCTTTGTCGAGGGCAGATCATGCCTTTTAAACTTGGTTGACTGTTTCATAACAGACACCAAGGCCATTGACAAGGGCAAGGCACTCCACACAGCCTACCTTGACCTGGCAAAGGCTTTCAACACAATACCCCACTCGGGTATCATTGAAAACATCACCAGCTTAAATGTGAACCCATACATCACAAGATGGGTTGCAAACTGGCTACGTGACAGAACAGACAGGTTCAGACTTGCTGGTGCCATGTCACACTCCACAACTGTCACAAGTGGTGTCCCACAGGGCTCAGTCCTGGGCCCACTATTGCTCAGCATCTACTTTTCAGAAGTACAAGCAAACACAGCAGGATTATGGCTGACAAAGTTTGAAGATGACTGCAAACTGGGAACCATAGTTGGACACCCATCTGACACAGACATCCTTCAGAAGGGTGTCATAGACACGGATAACTGGTGCCAGAGCCATGGCCTTACATTAAACACTAAACAATGCATAGCCATACCCTTTGGGAAGAACAAGGTTACCACTAGTTCCCATGTAGGTGGCAATCCTCTAAGCACACAGGAGGTTATCAGGGACCTGGGCACCCAGGTTGACAGTAACCTTTTGTTTGACACTCACGTTGCCAGGGTAGTTAGGTAGAACTTCTACATTGCCCACCTCATCATGCAGGGATTCACATCTAGATCCAGGGAGGTCATTGTTCCCTGTACTCTTCACTCATCGGACCATTGATTGAGTGCAATGCCCCATTCAGCATGTATATGACCCGACACCTATGGCAATTGGATGGGCCCACAAATTCCTCGACAGGAGGAGAAAGGGTCTCAAACATATTTCTTATGCTGCCCGACTGAAGGAATTCCAGCTTGATTCCGTGACTTACCGTCTGCTCAGAGGTGACCTGTGCCTGACATCCAAGGCCATGTCCAAACCTGAGTTAATGTACACGCTTCACCTCAAGACCTCTACATCCATCAGAACTACAGTGGCAGGAGATTTAAACCTCAACACAGATATTAATAGGATGTGCTGGAGGGACAGATTCTTCAACCAGAGAGTCCCTATGCTGTGGAACAACATCCTGGTACATGTGAGGCTGAGTACCTCACTGGCTTTGTTCAAGTGAGATCTTAATCAATGGATGGGAGATTGCAGGTATGCCCCAGGGATAACCTCAGTATCACTGCTTGTCAGAGGCACAGCAATATAATGGGCAAATTATCCGTCAGAGTGAAGGGGCGGCAGACTCCACGGAACTCTGGTCTAGGCTTATAAATGCCCTAGGGCAGATAGCCTAGTATGAACCTGTGAACCTGTGAACATAGGCCTGGGGCAGTTCCTGCTATTAGGACAGTGGTCTGCAGCAAGCTATATAGTAGTAGTCAGTTTTAGCCATTGGTGTTTGACCATGGCTAATGCATGTTGCTTCTTGTTGTGGTAACAACAGGGGTGTGTGGTTATCCATGCCATTTATTGGTAGTCACCCTCATTTTGTATCTTGTTCCATGTTTTTGCACATGTACATCACTGTATGAGGTGTGACCCTGGTAGTGTCAGGGTGCTGATGTGCGCTTTGACCCTGTTTTCTATTACAGCACTGATATGTGCATTCCCTATACTGTGTGCATTTACACTGCACACATCTTGCTGTTTATACCTTTGGCATTGGGTAGCATTACATCTAGGTTCCTATCCCTTGTGATAGCTATGAGGTGGGTTTGTGTTTTGTGGTTTATGATTGGTGAGGCTGGATGTTAGTCATGGTCCTCAGGTGTGCATATGATACATGGTGTTACATTACTTAACACATGGCATTCATGCCTCGGGTGGTGCTGCAGGGCTGCCTCTGTCGGATGCACATACTACACTCCTGTACGTTTGGAAGCAGGTTGTGTCATGTTAGGCATCCCTGTTACTGTATGAGTGAGTCAGAGCGGGTATCAGTCCCAGTGTTCCTACTGACCAAGCATATGTGCTATCGTTGCCTCTTTGCCAAGGCCAGGGCATACTGGGCACGCCTCCTTCTGCCTACTGGGACAAGGTCAGGTTGTTCCTCCTCCAAGTCACCCCTGCCTGTGGTGGCCTTGGCAATGGTGGGGATGTTTGGCCCAGCCCTGTGCTGGTCCTGCTGCAGCTGTTTCCAGGATCATATTATGTAGCATAGCACATATCATGATCATTTGGGTACATGTAGTTGGTGTGTACTGCAAAGCTCCACCAGGCGTGTCCAGACACCGGAACCGTGACTTGAGCAGCCCAAACACACGCTCTATGATATTACGTGTTTGTGCGTGTGCCTCATTATGGCGTTCCTGTTCGGGTGTGTGTGCATTTCTGATGGGTGTCATCAGCCACGGCTCAAGTGCATAACCAGCATCCCCACTAGGTGTCCGTGTGGGAAGTCCCCATTGGCAAATGATTGGTACAGCTCGTCAGATGCCAGATGTGGGAATCGTGGTAGCTCCCAGGGCAGCCAGCACACACATTCATTATTATGCCCTGGGCATCACACGACCTGGCAGTTGATGGAGGGGTATCCCTTGCGGTTAATGTAGACTCTACCCGCTCACCGGCTGGTGCCTTGATGCGTATGCGTGCAGTCTATTGCACCCAGCACCTCAGGGTATCCCGCTATTTGCTGGAAGAGACGCATATTGCTGGCCACAACCTCACGGTCATTAGGGACATATATATGATCACTGACATGTGGTGACATGGCATCCAGGAACTGGTGCAGTACCCTGGAGGCTGATGCCTGTGATATCCCCATCATATCGCCAGTTGGTCTCTGGAAGGTACCTGTTGCTAGTATTCTTAGGCCAACACATACCTTGGTTTCCACTGGGATGGGTTCCCCTCTGTTGGTTCTGTGTGTGAGGCGTGGCCTGCACAGCTCAACAATCTGCTGCAGGAGCTCTCTGTCCACTCTATAGCGCTCTACTATCTCCAGCTCATGTAACCCATGGTAGGTGACCCTGGGCCTGTATACTCTTCTCCTTCTCCTCACTCTGGGTTGTCTGTCAGCATCTGCATTATCACCACCCTCAGCAATTCGCCTATGTCTGATTATAACAGCTATGGCAGCCCCTAGCATTTCTGCTCTGAGTTCAGCTTTTTCAGTTTTCAATTCTGATAGCTTAGTTTCTGGCAGTATCTCTTGTGAGAAACAGCCTGCACTGCTCTCTGTTGTGTTTTAAGTGCTGGGTTGGGTTTCTAGTCTGCCTGTGTAATTGCCTGCTTCCAATTGTTTCCACCAATTAACTCCAGCAGTATTCCCTGGCAGTTTCCCTGTATTTTGGTTGTTTCCTGCTTCCTCTCTGTTTCCTGAGGGGGAGCAATGTGCACACCAGCTTAAACACGCTCACAGTCACTTAAACGCACGCACACATCCTTACACGGTGTTAGCTAGGCTGATTCATGCTAAAACGCGCGCACACTGCCTTACACACGTGCACGCCCGCGCAAACCATTGTAAACAGATTGCAACACGCTCCCACATGTAGAACCTGCCTCACACGCGCGCACACGCGCGCATGCACGTATATCAAGAAACTTTGAGTGTAGGGATAGCGTATGCCCTCAATTTCTTCACTTTCCTAGTGTTCTGTTGGGACACACCTCCCTCCCTGATGTCTGTCTGTCATCTCTTACCTTACATTGCCCTCCAATCTGGTACATTTCTTTCTATCCTTCCCCCCCATGATGTCACCTACCTCTTACTCTGTTCCTCCCCTTCTCTAACTCTTACACTACTCAGAAAGTGCTCATTACCTATGTGGCAGTGTGATTCAGTATTGTAACCCTCATTTACATAGGATTGCCTAGTAATGCTTAGTTACATATCTTACACGGAGCTTCCCCTTGACAACCACTAAACGGAGGCCATATTGTTTTTGCTCTGCAAGTCCCTCCATTGACATTTCATGTAATACATAAATCCCACAATTGTGGGCTTATAAGCTTCGGTTTTCAGTTTTAGGTAGCGCACCCCGTTTGCGCTGGTGTGCGCTACAGTTAAACACATAAATCCGTGGAAAAAAAAAGTTATATAACTTTTTTTGCAACACTTTTTCATGCCAATGGCCACATATTTGGCCATTGGCATGCTTACTGTAACAAATGCACCCTTTATTTGGAGCTGACATAGCTCCGTTTTTAATTTTGCAGAAATGTACTCAGTTGTCAGCTGAGTACATTTCTGCAGCTAACACGTCCGTTACATGGACTGGTTTGGGCTTCGTGGATCGCTCACATACCTCATTTGCATATCTTGGAGCTGCAAATGAGGTATTGAGCATTTCCACGCCCACTCCGTGTAAGAGACGTGTTAGCTGTCTCTTACACGGAGATTTGGGCTGTTGCTGAATCAGGAGGCTTACACGGAGGCTTACACTACTCTTAAACTCCGTGTAAGCCTTCCTGAATCTGGCCCATAGTCTTTAGTGAACCCCAGGTTTTTTTCCATCAGTTTTATACATATCACTGCGCAATAATAAACACATATTAAGGGTTCATCACAGTAAACTCCTAGTTAGAATGTGACCTTAATCACCTTTATAAGGGGGAAAAAAAACTTTCCTAACCTGTCTGGGCTAGGTTGCCTTCCTGCTACCAGTCATATTGAAATACAAACCCACACAAATCTACAGAAATTCGGAAGAAAAAGAAGGTATTGGATTTCATGACAAAGGAACTGGTACTGCTGTATAAATTATGGTCAGTAAAAAAAAATGGCTTGACCAACATATCTACATGCATAATGTACTTTTCGGATGTAAACTACAGGGCATAAAATCTTTTGAAAAGTGCCACAGAGAGAAAAGAAGACATGTCATGCAACTGATACCTCTTTAATGGTTCACTAGCCTACTGCTATCTTCTAGAAATTTTGAAAAAAAAAAAAAAACAACAGAAAAACTTTTCAGAAAACAGAGAAGCCAACCTCTAGGGGACAATCAACACATCACTGCAAAGCTTTTACAGGACTACTTGGTTTCAGCTGCAACATTACCTGACCTACTCCCAACTACAAATTGCCCACAACCTGGTGTACTCCCTAGACAAATGTCAACCTTTGTAAAGCATCAGTACCCCAAGGTCCAACAAAAAAATCCCTCCTAGTCACAATCAAATCTAAACATTCTGCTAGTCATTCCGTATACTCATATCACATCACTATGTTTTGGAATTTCATGCTATTTGACCTAAAAATCATTTAAAAAAAAAAAAAAACATATTTAAAGCCCCCACTCGACTTCCTATTTAAATACTTAACTGCTCGACTTTAAACCCTTCTACATGTCACTAACACACACTAATACTTATTCTTTCTCCCAAGCTCACACATATCCCTACTTACCCACCTTTCTATCCTCTCTAACAAAAAGCTCTCAGCTAATATTTCTCCTAAAATCATATATCACAGTCTGTACTCTTTTCTGACTCATCTCACATTGCCTTATTCCCTTATCATACTTTTCCAGCCTCTGTAGTTCTCCCTTTCCAACTTTCTCTCTTATGTTCTCTGTTAATTAATGCTTCCTACTTAAACTGTTGTACTTATCAGTGAACTTTTAAAGTCATTCCTCTTTTTTTCTCAACAAACAAAACTCACTTCATACCACATTTGCACCCAACTTTCATAATATATCTTAAAATATTCTTCAGCCTGAAAGAACGTCATCAGATATGCTCACTATGTTTCATTGTATGTGTTTGTGCAAATCAGAACCTAAAGAAAACTTTAGCTATACCTGACTTTTACTGTAAAATAGAAATCCAGCTGATACGTATACATTCTCTCTGCATTTGTACTTTACATACTGTGGATTATACACAATGCAAATTTCTGTAATAATGTTAGTTTTTCAATTCTTAATTTTCTGTTTTTTTTTTCAGCTTTTAAAATTTGTTTTAAAGTTTTTGTAAATCTGCATGAAGCTTTTCTTCCTGGGCCTCCACTGAAAAAGAGTTTTATCCCAGTTAGACTTTCCCAGTAAAGAAAAATAAATTAAATAAATAAAGTAAGTTAGTTCTCAAGGGAAACAAAAAACTTTAGTGATGTGTCTGGACTAGGCTGCCTCTTGCTCAGTCCTTGGCTTGCTGGCAGGCCAGGCACAGTATCACGGATTCATAAGCAGTAATGTTTATATCAGGATGCTGGAATAGTATGCTGGTTTGTAGTTACAAATCAGAATGTCCCAGTCTAATACAATTGATCTTAGCCAAAAGGCCAAGAAGAACTTGGGAAACTTCAGAGTGTTGGCTATAGAATCAAAGAAGCACAGTTCATATTTTGGATCCACTGTACTTAGGTTCATAGGTAGGTACTAGGCTATCTGCCAGAAGGCATTTATAAGCCTAGTCAGAATGTGTTGGCTTTCGCCGCCCCCTTAGATTAGTTCCCTGTGCCTCTGTCCAGCAGAGCCACTGAAGTGATCCCTGGGGTAAACGTTCTGTTTCCCATCCACTCTTCAAGGTTTCTCTTAAAGAGTGCTAGCGAGGAGCTCTGCCTAATGTAGATTGGAATCTTGTTCCAAAGCATGGCAAGTCTCTGGGGCAGGAATATATCCCTCCAGCACATCCTATTTATTGTTTTGGTGAGGTTTAGATCCCTAGAGCATGTGGCTCGAGGGGATAAGGTTTTCTTTAGGTGTAACATGTCCATCAATTCTGGGTTGGACATGGCCTTGTATGTCAGGCAGAGATCACCTCTGAGTAGGTGGTATGCAACTGAGTACAACTGTAGTTTCTTCAGTCGAGCTGCATAGGGTATCTGTTTGAGGCCATTGATCCTGTGATGAGGTACTTCTGTGTTTTTTCCAGCTGTTGCAGGTGTCTTGTAAGGTACATCCCAAATGGGGGAGTTGTACTCTATGATGGGTCTGATGAGTGATGAGTAGAGGGGCACAATGACCTCTTTTGATCTGGATGCAAACCCTTTTGTGATTAGGTGGGCCACATAGAAGGATTTTCTAACCACTTTGGCAATGTGATTATCAAAGGAGAGATTACTATCTACTTGGGTCCCCAGATCCCTTATTACGTTTTCTGTATTTAGGGGACTACCACCTATGTGGTAGTTTGTTGGGTACTTTGTTATTTCCAAAGGGAATAACTATGCCCTTTTTGGCATTTAGCTTGAGGCCATGATTTTGACACCAGGTACCCGTCTCAGTGAGACCCTTTTGGAGGATGTCTGTGTCAGCCGGTGAGTCAATTATAGCCCCTAGTTTACAGTCGTCTACGTACTTGGTCAGCCATAGTCCTCCTGTGCATGTCTGTACCTCTGAGAAGTATATGCCGAACAGGAGGAGTCCTAGGACTGAGCCCTAGGGAAAGCCACTTGTAACCGTTTTAGAGTCAGACCTAGCTCCTGCAACTCTCACCATGTGGGTTCTGTACGTGAGTCAATTTACAACCCATCTTGTGACATAGGGGTTTATGTTCAGGCTGGTGAGCTTGTCTATAATACCAGAATGGGGAATGGTGTTGAAGGCCTTTGCAAGGTCTAGGTAGGCTGTGTGTACCACCTTTCCCTCATCTATAGCTTTGGTAACTGTCTCAAAGAAGTCCACCAGGTTTAGGAGGCATGATCTGCCCTTAACAAAGCTGAACTGGGAAGGGTCCAGTGTTTGGAGGTTCCCAATGTCTCTGTTAATGAGTTCCATGATGATGCGCTCTATAGCCTTACAGACCAAGCTAGTCAGGCTTATAGGATGATAGTTCCCGGGGTCTGTTGTGGCTCCACCTTTGTGGAGCAGAATAACCGTTGCTGTGCACCACTCTATGGGTACGTAGCCTGTGGAGAGGATGAGTTTGAACATTGTGTTTAGGGGAGGGGTTAGTTCATCTTTGAGCTCATGTAGGACGCAGCCTGGGACACCGTCCGGTCCCATTGATGCTGTATTTTTGGCTTTGGAGAGGGCTATTTTAACCTGAGTGTCTATGATTTCAGGGGCTCTATATTCTTCTAGTATGGTTATGGGCCCTTTTGGGGGTGAGAGGGGGGGTGAAGTTTGCACTGAACCTGTCTGCCAGGATGTTGGCAATATCAGTTGGTTCAGTGTATTTTGTGCCATTCTGCAGCACTAATTCCGAGCAGATCTGAGCATTGCCACTTAGATTCTTGACATAGCTAAAGAATGCCTTGTGGTTATCTTTGGAATCCTTAGCAAGTTTCCTTTCAAAGCTCACCTTGGACGATTTTATGAGAGATCGTAGTTTCTTGCTGATACTGATCAGGGATGTCTTCCCTTCTTGGGATGTTACTCTTTTCTGTACTAGTTTCCTCCTTCTATTGTATAGCCTGTTTTTGGCAAGGGTCCACCAGACTGGTTTCCTTTTCTTGGAGGAGTGAGTATTGGTTTTGCTTGGGATAGCACGATCTATGCATTCTTGTAGGTGCCCGTAGAATGCATTAATAAAGGATTTAGCAGCTTGGACAGCGTTATCCTTTAGCATGGGGGCTTTGAAACTTTTCACCTCCATCTTAAGTAACGTGAAGTTTGCTTTAGAAAAGTTTTTCACGGTGGTTTCCTTGTCCGGGGGTGGGGGCAGAATGTGGATATCCAAAGTGATTTGTTTATGGCCAGATCTAACCAATGAGTGGTTGACCTCCTCTGTGGAACACTGGTTGCCCATGTTGTTGATGACCAGGTGCAATATGTTGTCACCTCTGGTGGGAGTGTTGACCAGTTTTTCCAGGGCATTTGAGTTTATAAATTCTAGGAAATGTTGGCAAGGGAATTAGTACTTGAGTAGTTCTCCCAGTTAATGTCTGGGTAGTTGAAATCACCCAATATTAGGGTGTTTGGTAGGACCTTTATGTTACCCAGTGTTTCCAGAAATGTGGAATGGCAGTCCTGGGACATGGTGGGTGATCTGTAGCAAGCTACAATTTGAATTGCAGTTTTGCCCATTGTTAGTTGCACGTGGATAATCTCTGAAGCATCTTGCTGTGCCTCTAACCTGGAGATGTAGGTATCCTTGATGAATATGGATACTCCCCTGCCTTTTGCATTTCGGTCCGGGTTCTGTGACTGAAATGTATGTTATGAGTTGTAGCCTGGTAGTGCTGGGGTGCTTTCTAGAGCCTTAAGCCAGGTTTCTGTTACTGCACATATATCGATTTTCTCCATACCGAGGAGTGCTTCGAGTGCATGCATTTTGAGGTTTAGACTTCTAGCATTGAGTAGTATTACCCTCAGATTTTTGGTTCTTGTGCTATTTATGGCAGTGGGTTGTCTGTTGAGCCTTGCCTAAAAAAGGCACTATGGGGGTGGCAAAAGCCTTGGCCATTATTCAAAAGCCTAAGGGTGACAGGTGCAAGCCATCTCTAGCAAAGCAGCATGGCTTGTTGAGCATGTCATCCCTGGCAGACAGACACTGGATCCCCTTCGAATGACACCAGAAACTTAGCCAAATGTTGAAATTGATAATTTTTTCTTTATACCGTGGTATAATTCTTGGTGAGGGCAGGATGCTACTTAGGGTCAGAGTCATACCGGCCTGGGCTACATGATCAGAGAGCTCTTCCATGTCTCTTTTCATGTAGCCCAGGGAGGTGCGGCTCAGGTCATTCACACCAACATGGACAATGACAGAGTCATATTTGTACTTGTTCTGGAGTGACCTGAGTGCTTGTGTTATGTGGTGGATCCTGGCACCCAAAAGGCAGCTAATAGTAACCTTCTCTTTATTCAGCCTAGTGAGTGGGACGTCAGTGTGCCTGACTATAGAGTCACCTATTACTAGTATGTTGGGTATGTTCTTTTGCCTTGAGGGCTGTGATTGCATGGCACATTGGTTTTGTGAAGTATGTGTTTCATGGTTTGTGTTGGGGGCTGGAGGTTGCTTGAATGTCTGCTTTGGAAGGCTCTGTTGCATTTGCAGATTTTTATTTATTTTCGTGTAATTATGTGGGTTTTTTGCCAGTGCTGGTTTAATGGATCTGTGTGAGACTGGTGGTGTGATGCCAGTATTTCCCTTCTCCTCTTGACTTGAGAGAGCTTAGCCTCCAGTTTGGCTGTATAATTGCATCTCTTGCATGTATTAGTGTTTGGTGGCAAGAGTAGATAGTTGTCTGTGTACATGAGGCAGTTGTAGCATTGCCTCAAAATGCCTACATTCACCAGTTAGAGAGTACACCTGAAATTGCCCTTTGGACATGCCTGGATAGGTACAGTCAGGGGTGTAGCCAGAGATTTACATTTTGTACTCAGACCTAATGTTGCTGCTTCCAGTACCCACTTGTCAGTGTAGAAATGTACTCACCCCTCAAAATGCTACCCCAAGATACATGGAAAGATGTACTTTCTTTTTAACTGTTACAATTAACTGCCATACAAAGCTAGTTATAGAGATGTATTCCTTTGGCACAAGAATTGTTTGTGAACTACTATACTGTGAATATTCATTTACACAGTTCTAAACAGTTTCTGCTTTTTTAGTGTTGACATTGGCACGAGCTGCTCAGAAAAACTGGACACATTTCAGTACAGTGAGTATACTTACCTACATCCTTGGGTACAGTAAACTGTTTTACTGAATGGCTGGTAAGGTCGAATAGAGAGCCTTGTCCTTCTGTAGTGCTAAGTGCTTGCTATGAGTTTTGAGCAAGTGCCGGCTGAGAAATGAATGGCTTGAGTGCTTAAGTTGAAAGTTTGTCTGGTTCTAAGGGAAAAATTGAAGAGGAGAGTTTGTGGAGCTGGGAATAGATATACCCTAGCTAACCTGCGCTGCCTGGCTTGCAAAACCGGGCAAGTGTGTTTTTTATAGCAGGGAAATGAAGGAGATAGAAATTAGCCCAAAATGGCCAATAAACTATTACTTTCTGGGCTGAAACCACTCCTCCAGGGACAGATAGGCTGCGCAAAGCTCCCCTCTCTCACAGGTGAACAGAGAAACTTCCTTCTATCCAAGTAAGGTATGGGCAAACACAGAGATTTGTAACACAACCCTGAATTAAGCACTAACTGGAAAACTGGACTATACTAGCTTAGAAAGGTGAGAAACAAGTATATATATATATATATTTTTTTTTTTTTTTCCCCAGAAAATAAAGCAGATACAATAAAAAAAAAAAAACACTTTAAATGCGCATAAAAAGATGCTTATTGTTGTACATCTCAGTTCAGAGTTGTGGTCAATGCCTTTAGTAATAAAGTAGGAAGAAACATAAATACAGTAAAAGCAGATGAATAAAGTGCAATTTTTTATATATATATATATAAAACAATAGAAAACAAACAATCTGATTTAAACAAGTTACCCAATTAACCAGAAAAAAACTCAAAACTAAGCCCTGTTCCAGCAGTCTTCAGTCAGACAAGTTCTAACTGCACACTCCCGCTATTACGGTGCAGGGGAACCTTCTCTAAAAAAGATGGCCTGGATCAGTGCTCAAGTTATACAAACAAAGCTAGATTCAGCAGGCCTGAATCTGGTCCTATGCTACAGCAACAAGGCACACCAATTTCAGAAAGAAACAGTTTGAATAAGCAGGCACAATAAGCCTGTGACCAGAAATTCCCAGCTCAGAAGGGCAGAATCCAGCCTCTCCTCCCACAAGAGTGCAGACCATAAACCTTCTTAATGCAGAATAACTAGCCTGAAGCCCAAGTGCTTAAAAAAGAACTAATACACTTTCAGAATAGCAGACACTGAGCTTTCAATCAGCAATTCCCAGCATAGAAGGATGTAAGCTACCTGTCCTGCCACAACAGTGCAGACCACAAACCTTAATGTAAAACAACTGGTATGAAGCCCAAGTGCTTAAACCAAAAGACTTAGAATAACAGTTACAATGTAATCAGGCTACTACCAAGCAACAATAAGTGCAGCAGAATAAATAAAACTGAGTACTTTTAAGAAGAAGCAAAAGCAAAATAAAGTAGGAGGAAACACAAATACAGTAAAAGTAGATACATTTTTTTTTTTTTACTTGTCTTATTTTCAGTTTTTTTTAATGAGCAGCTAGCACAGAGGATGAAGGCTGAGAATTGTTAAAGAGTTGCTTCCTATAACGAAAGGTACAGGTTTTGGTTCCTTTAACTGCCATTTGCCTACAATGTGACTCTGAGCAAGTCACTTAATCCAACAGTACTGCTGGGTCACCACTGAAAAAGAGATACTTCTACCCACTAGACTTTTCTGGTTAACACATTTGTGGGTGCGTGCATGTGTGTGTGTGTTTGTGTTTGTGTAATATATATATATATAAATATATATATATATATATATATATATATATATATATATATATATATATACACATCTGTATACAATAATAATTCCCTGTAACAATGCAAATGTTAGTGCAAGTATATTTTAAAACATGCAGTTGCTGAGCTCTTGTGCTCCAGAATACCTTTCCATGAAACCAGAGAGGACACCATGTCATAGTTAAAATTTTCTGACATTTTTTTTATAAGTAGTGATTCAGTTTACTAAGTTCACTAAAAAGTAAGATCCAAGAAAAATGTATAACACCTGATAAAAATGTTAAGAACTAAATAACTGACAAGGAATAAACTGAATGGGACATTTTTCTTTTCTGTCACATCACTTTAAAAGATAGCATTATATCTCTAGCACTATACTAAACAATGACAATATAGACTGGAGTCTGGAGAACTTTATAAAGGGTCTATATTAGATCACTGAATGCTTAAAAAAGCGAATGGTGATTAAGTGACCCTATGTAAGCAAAAACTTACAATTTCTAACTATCAGAACAGCGATTTAAATCGCTGTTCCAACCACAACAAAAAAATAAATAAAGCACTTTAAGCATTACATTAAGTGGGGGGGTTTCGCCCCCCACACCCCCTACTTTAAATATACCAACTCCGAGACCGCACTACAGTGCAGAAAATGGCAAAGTAACGAAACAGCCAAGCAAATTCTTTCCCAGGGAAAGAATTCGCTTAAAAGCTGCTTCGATATTTTGCCGTTTCAGGCTTTTGAGTTCAACCAAGACACATTCGAAAGAATGTGCCTTCAGTCTTCTAATAGGGAACCCTTTATAAATAGTAGTAATAGTAATTCACATGACACTTTATTTTAAATTATGCTACAGTATATTTTGTAATGATAATAAAATGACAGTGCCCTCTAATGTCAGAAGTAATACTGATTTCCAGAACGGAATAATTCACATGCAAACATTTTGCGGTAATGTACTTACATTATTTATGATAGCACATTATTTTTTCGTAGCATGCAGATTATGCAGACTATATTTTCTAAGACTACATTTCAGGCACAAAGCAGCTATAAAGAGCCTTGAAGAGGATATAAAACACTGCAGTGTCACAACAGGTAGCACACTCACCTTTAGTGCAGATGGCTGTAGGTTCTTTTCCTGCACCAGGTAGACTGATTCCTGACACTGTAGTGCAACATATGGGGATACTACACTCCTGAGTGTGTTTTCCTTCAGATGAGATATTAAACTGAGCCCCCACCTGCCTGAGTTTGTGGTAGCTCAGATGGATGTAAAAGATCCCTCAGTACCTGTCAAAAAGAGTAGGGGAACTTCCCCCAATGTTATGCACAAATTTCCCCTTAGTAGTACAAATAACAATTTGGGTCTCCCCTGAAAAGAGGCCGCTGACCTAGTGGGGCTGACCCAGTTAAACAAACAAACAATAAATAAAATTAAATTAAATTTCCTCTACTGGTTATTGCATTGTGCAACAATAACAGTACAGTACATAACAAAACCACTTACCTTGTCAACAACCGTTATTTACATAAGCTAACCTTACTTAAGAGGAAACACATGAACTATAGTTTTGCAGTTTTAATAAGATGGATTTCTACAATATTACACTTATTTATAAATATGAATCTATGAAATTCTGTACCTTTTATCCTGTCTTCAAATAGCAATAAACTTCTGTATAATCATAAAATATAAATAAGGCCAAATCTATTGCTTTCTGTGTAGCTTCCAGTGATGCTTTCAAACAATTTTGAAAAGAAACGTTAAAACTTGCAATATGGTAAAAGTGGTCTGTAGCTTTATAATTCCACTGTCAAGATACAAGAGACCTTAGATCTTCATAAAATGAACAAAAATAATTCAGAACAATATCATAAATTCCAATTTCAAGGATAGAAATAGTATATTAGCAGATACGCTTACTACTAACTTTAGTCACTTCCACTCTCCCTGAAAATTGTTTCCCCTGAATCATGTTGAGATATATTTTAGAATATTTGTCCAAGGCTAAAAAATAACAGCCCCATGGGGTCAGACAACATAGCAGGTTACATTCTCATCACTGTCAAGTATGCACTGTCCAAGCCTCTGCTTAAACTGGTCAGCCTCGGCTTATACACAGGGTTTGTCCCTGATGCCTGGAAGCAGCCACCATGACTTTTCTACACAACAGTGGCCCATCTACAGACCTAGATAATTATAGGTCTATTAGCTTCACCAGCCTTGTATGAAAAAGAGGCCAGACAGAACATAGCTAGGCTGGGGAGAAGGGGGAGGCACCCCAGGCAGAAAATCTAGTTTCTGAATGCTGATACTACATTTGTCGTCAGGTCTGAAGCTGGTAGGGATATGGGGCTTAATTATATTTTGAAGTGCAGAGCTTTGGAGATTATGCTCTATTGTGAGTTGATTAAACAGAAGTAGTTGAGCTTTGAAATAATTTTAGTGGGTACAGGGTGTAGGGAAATGTTGGCGGTATTGTTTTGAGTAGTAGGGTGGGTTTTGCTAGCACCTGGTATAGGGCTGTTAGTGGTATTGAGGGCATTGGTAAGGGTTTGGACTGTTGTGGGAACTTTGTCATGGTTGTTTGGTGGTACTGGGGTTGGGGTGGTGGCTTTACCTGGGTGGATTATGCCATTTATTGTAGCCCAAAATTTTTAGGTTTGTTGGCATATTTTTCCTGCATGTTTTTGTAGTAATTACTTTTGTCTAGTTTGATTTGTTTTTTGGCTTTGTTTCAAAGTTCTTGGTAGGTTTGCCTCAGATTACTGGTTTTGTTCTTTTGATATTGACTCCAGGCCTGATCCCTCTCTTTCATTGTAGTCTTAGTATCTTTAGTTAGCCATGGAGCATAGTTAGCTTTTAGTCTTATAGTTCTGGAGGGGGCATGACAGTTTAGGAGTTGCGGGAAAGTGGAGTTAAAGTACTGTACGGCATCACCTAGAGATAGTAGCTTTAGGGGTGTCCAATTACAGCTTTGTAGTGAATTGATGAAGTCGGTTGTTTTAAAGGTCTTTTTGTTACGTATTACTCTGAGGTTGGGTTGGCCTATGTAATGGGGTCTGTTCCGAATTAGGTAGGTTGGTTGATGATCACTTAGACTGTCAGGTAGACGGCCAGAGTGCCATGCTAGAGTGGGGTCAGATAACAGAATCCAGTCTAAGATGGATTCACATTTTCAGGTTTTGTTTGTTCTGGTTGGGGTGGATATAATTTGGGTAAATCTGTGGAGGTTAATGGGGGTAGTTGGAGTGTGGCTAGAGCAGTTCAGCCAGTCAATATTAAAGTCACCTAATAGTACAGTTTCTTGTGGCATGGAGTTTGAGACCCAGTTTAGCAGGTTTTCCATTATAGTAGTGCTCCTTGGAGAAGATAACATGCTTCTCAATGCTAAGCTTATATCAGCCTGGGGCACATATTCCAAGAACTCCATCATGTCTTTCTTCATATAGTCTAGGGAGGTATTTCTCAGGTCATTTATATCCACATGGACTATGACTGAGTCATGTTGGTACTTATGGTCTAAGACTTGAGTGCATGCATAATATGTTGCATCCTGGCCCCTGATAATCAAATAACCACAATATTTTCCTTACTCATCCTGGTGAGAAGGGCATCAGTGTTTCTCACAATGGAGTCTCCAATGACCAGAATGTTGGCTAGTGTGGTGGCTTGCCTTATGGGCTTAGAAGTAGAGACTCTGTGAGATGTAGCTATATGTATTGATGTTGGTGCTGTTTTGGAAAAGTGCATTTGGGGTTACTGAGGACATTTTTTATGTGTACTTTGCCTAGGTGGTCTTTGGGGTTTAGGTAGGTTACATTTAAGTGCCTCAGCATACATGGGTCTATGTGTTATGTGTGATGGGTGCGATGTGTGTAGTACTGTCAACCTGATTGACATTAGGAGTGCTTTGTGTGAGAATTTTGTTTCCAGTGACACTATAAAGAAATCTCTCACATCTCTTATCATTTTATTTGAGAATTAGCTGGCTGCTATTGAACATGAGGCATTTTTCCCCTGGGCCCCTGCTGAAAATTGGCTTTGTTCCAAGTCGGACTTTCCCGTTTAACAAATGTTAAATAAAATAAATACATTTTTACATTGCATCAGGATGCCCACATCTAATAAACAGGCAGCTAAGATAGTAGGAAAGTTCATATCCATAGCAATAGGACCTTTTTATTGTTTAGACAGTTGTTTTGAGAATATAGAGTAAAATCAAGAGTATCTGATTTGCAAATCTGGGGACAGTGCTAGTCACTGCACAAACTAGTTGCCCTGCATGCAACTAGGTATTGGTGAAATTTTAAGGATGCTTTTATAGGAAAACTGTCAACTCAAGTTACCTCTATCTATACAGGGCACTGCCAAGCACTTGAGAAAAACTACTGTAGTAGACCCTGACAATTTATGGGTGAGGTATTTAGGGAGATGCTCTGAAGTTAGTTTAGGCAGCAGCTACTCATGCAGTAATTACTGGAAAGAAAGAATCAGCTCTACCAAAAGTAATGAATAGCAAGAATTCACCTAATTGGCTACCACTTGACTATTGCTAATCCTGGTCTCATCACAGATTCATGCTGCTGGGATTCACTGTCCCTTTGCTTCTCCTCTCACCAGAAGCAAAACAGTAGCAGAAATCCCAAGATGAGAAGCAGGCCACAGACTCTTTGGCAATCAACACTCTTGTACCAGATGACGCAGGGGACTGTAGGCTTGTTAAAACCTTTTCCTGGTAGATGTCCTGAATGGCAAGAAAGTCCCACACACACTGCCCAATCAAGGACAGTCAGGAATCAATGACTCTCCTCCTTCTCTCAGCAGGAGCAAAACAGTAGCACAAATAACAAGCCGGCTCCTGTGAAGCAGTCTCCAGGAAGTAATGTCTCTAGACTCTTCTCAACAGAAGCACTAATTCCAAGATGACTACTGACAGGCAGAATGTGGGATCTCCAATGATTGGTAGTCTTGGAGCAGATTTTGCAGATTTTAAAGGTAAGATAAAAAATGGGTTAATATCTTTAGAGTTGCAGTGAGTACTAAGCAGTTAGGAAGATAAGAAAGAGGGGGTAACCTGGGCTTTAGCAGGCTAAGGGGGAGAGCCACTAATTTTAAAATGGCAAAATGGATTGGATGGGGGTGAGAACTCAGTATTCTGGCTGTATGGAATCAGTGGGAGACCAAATAAATTAAATAGATTATGGGGGAGCGGCTTCACAAAATGTTAACTTTGTTCTTACTGACAATAAAAGTGGAGAGGGCAGGAATTACATGGTCAAATTAACATAAGGGCAGGCATCTAGAGAGGCAGTTAGTTTAAGAACACAGCACCAGGGTGGGAGTGTGACTCACAAGAGATAGCTTTGTTTGGCTTTTACTCTTCAAACATACAAGCCAAAATCTAAGAAGTGTGCTTGACTATGTTTGCTGATGACTGCAATCTGGGCATTGTTATCCACAGAGCCACTGATTCTAAACAGTTCCGGCAAGGGCTGGAATATGCACATACACTGTGTACTGAAAACAGTCTCAAGCTAAATGCAAAAAAAAAAAACAGGACAAATAGCATACAGCAAAAAAAGTTGTTCCACCTCATGTGTTATAAATGTAACTCCTCTTCAGACAAATACAGACATAAAGACACCTGGGTACTTATAACTATTTGTCATTCAGTCACTGTGTTTCTACCATAATAAGGAAATCCTTCTATATGGCCCAGTTCATTTCCAAAGGATTACCTTAAAGATACAAAGAAGTCATCCTACCACTGTACTCTTCCCTTACCAAACAGATCTTTGAATACAGTGCCCCTCTTGGTATGTACAAATCAAAGCATGCATTCAACTAACTGGAAAGGCCATAGAGATTTCTAAGCAAGGAAATCCAAAGCTTAAACCCGTCAACAGTCATGACAGATTAGCACTTCTCTCCTTACAATCAAAGGTTCATAGGTAGGTACTAGGCTATCAGCCCTAGGGCCTATACAAGCCTAGCCAAAAAGGTACCCTGGCTTTCACCACCCAAGAAAATTATTTTCCTGTGCCCCTGTGAGCAGAGCCACAGACGTGATCCCCAGGGTCAATTTCCTATTTCCCATCCAGTCATCAAGATTTTTCTTGAAGAGTGCTAATGAGGAGCTTTGTTTGATATAGATAGGTAGTTTGTTCCAGACTAGGGGAAGTCTCTGGGACAGGAATCTATCCCTCAATAACCTACTGGCTCTCTGAGGTAATGTATGGCTTGCTTTTCGAGCCTTAAAAGACCTATTTCTATTTGATCTCTTATTTTTTCAGAAAAGTTTTTTTTGCTCTGCAAGCACCCGTACCAGGGGATGAAATCTATATCTACAAATAAACAAGACTCAATGGAGGGATAGGTTTCTAAAACGATGAATTTCCAGTCTATAGATGAATTTACCACTACAGATTAGCTACCTTTAAGGATAGTTGTGATCAAGGGTGTAGCAAGGAATACACTTTGTACTCTAAAGAGTACATTTTTTCTTTGCATCACTAAGAACCATTGTAGATTTTTCAGGCTATATTATGCTTAAAATGTCTAAAGTGATACCTGTAATAACAGGTACATAACTTTGTTACAGAAAGGATCGAACATCTAAAAAATTTTAATAGTTTATAGGGAACCGGTGAAAAATGATATGTACATTTATTAACTGCTAGGGGGTCAACATTATGGAAGTTGTATCAATTCTTTTAGATACCAGGTGAATTGAGGGGCAGTAAAAAGAGTTTATGAGGACAAAACAGAATTTTCAGGCTACAATCTTGTTTTTTATAACTGAGAGGGTAGACACAAATTTACGCCAGTGTTATCATGTACAGCCTTGACTGATATGAGAGATGAGCACTACTAATTGTGAGAAAAGGGTGGCAAGAAGTTTGAATGTCTAAATAAAGTTCCAATACACTCCTGTACATCGACATATCAGGTTAATGCACAAGTGGATCATTATTACAAAATGCTGTTTAAAATGTCAAAAACAATGTAACAGAACTAAGCAGGCATAACTCTTGTTACAATGCTCAGTAACTTAATCTTTGTGTACTACTTCTTCTTTCGGCTTTTCCCAGTTAGGGGTCGCCACAGCGGATCATCTGGCCGCTCATGATTGGCAGTGGAGTTTTACGGTGTTGAGTTGCCAGCCCAGTGCCCAACCTTCCACAGAAGGTGAACACACATGCACACACTCACACCTAGGGCCAATTTAGAGTGTCCAATCCACCTACTTCATGTCTTTGGGATGTGGGAGGAAACCATAGCACTCGGAGGAAACCCAAGCGACCACAAGGAGGACATGCAGACTCCGCACAGAAGGCACCCCAGCCAAGAATTGAACTGGAGAACCTCTTGCTATGAGGTGGCAACACTAACCGCTGCACCACCGCAGCTGCCCTTACTAAATCTTTATGTGTACAATAGCATATATTTGTTTGCTTGTTAGATAAATGGCACTGAACACTTACCCAAGTGGACGTTTCTCAGATTCAGCCTGGTGTTACAACAGATCAAAACAGAATTATGATGGGTATTTATAAACATTATTAAAAGGGTAAGATGCAAAATATTAAAAAGAAAGTATCACAGATGTAATTAGACAGCAGGCATTTACAATTGGGGATAACAGTAACTGTTAAGATTTACACCATGTTCAATTGTACAATTATGGAGAAGCATGAATAGAACAGTGAAAAGTGAAAAAAGCAGTATCTAAGGGTGGACAAGGTATAAGCCAGGATGCATGGCTGTACAGTAAGGGACAAACTGTGTCTGAAAAGTAATGAGACAGTAGGAGATAAAAAAGTTATATGCTGCATATTCGAGTTAGTTGAATATAATGTAGAACACAAAGGTTACTGCTCCAAGGATTCATTGTTATGGTCTGCCTCTGGGTAATATTACCATTCTGGAAGCATTTGCACCAGGCAGGTTTAGGTATTTTTTTTATGATGAGATAGAGTTTAGCATAAGGATCTAGGAGCAGTAGATTTGTAGGGAAGGATGGTCATATTTTAGGAGCTATCATTGACAACAGTGTGTGGAATTGAGCTTGTATTGAGGGATTTGAAGGCTGAGGGTTGACGATGTTTGGAATCTTGGGTTGCAATGGGTGTTTCTCCCAGGTAGTCTACCAGCAATGAAGGGAAAGAGTTTAGATTGGTAAGTTTTCAACAAGGGATGCAGCTATGTTGTTTATTTTATGCTGTACTGGTAGCCATTATGCCTTAGAAAATGTGGAACAATGGTGCTCTCTTTGTGGTGAATGGGTAATAAATATGCAGGTAGTGATGCAGTTTTTAGTGAAGTTAGATTCTTTTTTTATGTAACTGTAACTACTGGGAACCCATACTCTCATTATAGTAGAAGGGTTCCTTTACCCAAAACTGTTCTTCCCCAAAGGCAGGGGAGGTGTGAGTTTTTTTGGTTTATTTATTTTTTAAGCCTGAAAGAGTTGTTCGGTTAATTTAGCTTTAGTAACTTGGTCATGAAATTGAAAGTCGAGTTGTATCTAGCCAAATTCCAGGATATGTATATCTTTCCACATTTTCAGTAGGGTCACTATTTCTGTGCTGAATAGAACCAGTTCTTTGGTACTATTGCTAATTTGTGTCTGGTTCCAAAAACATGGACTTTCTCTCTCTCTCTTTTTTTTTGTTAAATTAACCAGTTTGAGAGGAGTCCTACATCCTTTTCTAACTTGCTTTGTATATATGTAGGATAACTGTTTACTCTATAAATAGCAATGAGATTTCTTTATATACAGAAACAAAGAACTGTGATTTAATTCCTGTCTGATCATTAAAGCATCTAGTAGAAAGGATTGAACCATTCTGTTGCCTAGGGGCTGATCCCTACCGTGAGTAATGAGTTTAGTAGGAGTGTGTAATCAACATGAACTGCAGTCTCTGGGATTCAGAAACATTTGCTGCATTGAGGTTGACAATTGTGAGAGACACGCAGTCACACACATAATGTGTGAGATTCAGAAGCACACTAAACATGAGTGGGGGAGGCCAAAAATATATCTGCTTGCAATATGTGTTAATGACTTTGATATGACATAGAGATAAGCAATATCTCCATGTACGCAGTTGAGGGAGGAAAAAAGAAGACAAAGTGACTCAGAAACTTAAAAAGTCTATGACGTGATGCGCCAACACATGTGATATGGACTACAGTAAAATTCCAGTGTACATGCTGGGGAGTAGCACAGTTATGTTAGGAGTTACCACAGCTTTACTGAATGTGAAAACACAATGGACTGTTCTTTTCATTAGAAGCCAAGGTGGTGTGTGTTATCACCTTTGGAGGCACCATGTTATCCAGCTACACATTTCATGATCTTCATAACACTAACCTTGTAGACCAGTGCCATTTGGATGGGGACACCATACAGGAGCACGTAGACATTTGTCATACTCATATACAGCCTTGTGGGAGTCATGGCTTAGCTGTCCAAGTGGATAATAAGGTGTGTGTGGCTTTACAAGTACTTACCACAGGGATCTTTCATAGAATCATAAAAATGGACCATTTGGCTGTTTATTTCTTGCCATTGCCCATCCTTAGACCTTACATCCTTTTTCAAGGAGCAATAGACCAGTCATACATGGGGTGAATTTAGGAATATCCATATAATTTTCCAAGTCCCTCTTAATGGAAGATAGTGTGTCACTTTCCTTGATCTGGAGAGAAAGTGTGTTCCACAGAAGGGTAGTCATTGTGTGATCAATTTCTCTCTCCACTGTGGTTTATTTATTTGTTAAAGCAGGATCAGATTTCTGGTTCTAGTGTTTACTGGTCTCTGCAATTTGTGAAGAATAAGAGGTCTTAGACTGCCAGATCCCTAAATAACTCTGAAGGTAAGGCACAGATCCCCTCAGGGTTTCTATAGGACACTGAGTACAGCGACAAGGCCTTTAGACTCTCTAGGTAGCTCAGGTCCTTTAGGCCTATGATCTTTTTTTTTTGTCAGGAAACTTTGGAGTCTCTTCAAATGTTTGTTATATTTAGTAATAATAAATCATACCTTTCAACCTCTTAGAGCAAGAAATCTGGACAAAGTCATGAATAAAAGTGGAACAAAGGCTCAAACATAGGGACAATTTTTAAATATTGCTCTTACAAACTTAGAAAGTTGATAGGATAACATGTTTTGCATTAGCATGACTTTTTTGAAGGGTATGAACTCTGAAACTGAAATGTCTGTCATTATTTTTTAAGTTCAGTCTTTAATGATTTGCCACTAATTTGCCAGAAAACCACAATTTTATGAAAAATGGAGCACAAATATGAGGTAAAAATCTGGACATTCTGCAAAAATCTGTACAGTTGAGAGGGATACATCCCAAATGGGTATTGTATACAATGATGAGCCTGGTCTATGCAGAATATGGAAGGGTAAGATCTTCTTTGGATCAAAAGGAAATAGCATTTGTGATCAGCTGTGCCACATAAAAGGGTTTACTGACCATTGTTGCAGTATAATGATCAAAGCAGATGGAGTTATCTACCCATGTTCCAGGGTCTCCACATCTTATTTTCTGTACTATAAGCTAGGTGGAAGGCTTGTTTGTCAAATGCAATAATGTTACATTAGTTAGAATTTAGTTTTTACCCATTTTCAAAGCACCAGCTATTAACATGTATAAGTTCACTTTGTAGCTGGTGCATATCAGACATGGATTGAAGTATAACACCCAGTTTACAATCATCTGCAGACTTGATTAACCAGAGCTCCCTGTGTTTGATTTGAAGATCAGAAAAGTATATGCCAAATGATAGAGGTCCTGGCATAGATCACTGTGGGTATCCCACTGGTTACTTACATGCTGTCTGAAGATATGCCTGTCATCCTCACAATATAGATTCTGTCGTTCTGCAATTAGCAATCCAACTAACTACATATGGATCAATTTAGAGTGTGTTTAGCCTGTTGATAGTGTTAGCATGTGGTTTAGTATCAAATACCATGGTGAGGTCAAGGTATGTTGTATGGACAGAGTGGCTACTGTTCCTGGCTTGTATTACAGACTCAAAAAAATTCACCAGATTCATTAGATGGGATATACCCATAACATAACCAAACTACTGGGGGTTAAGTCTTACACAATTTTTATATCACAGTTTATCAGGTCTGTTATGAACTGTTTCTTGGTGTTGCAAATGAGGCTCATCAGGCTGATGAGTTTTTAATTCCTAGGGTCCACACTGGGGGGCCGCCCTTATGCATCACAGCTGCTGCATACCAAACATTGGGGACAAAGCTAGTGGCTAAGCTCAGGTTGAGTATTGTAGTAGCACATCCACCAGTGCAAGTTTAGCACTGTTCATCAGATATTCTGGTATGCTATTAGGCCTCATGGAAGATGTATTTTTTGGGGTTTATTTGGTCAGTGCTTTTAACCAGTGTTATTTTGTGATGATAGGGGGGTTGAAATCTTTAGGTATAAGTGGGTTTTGGATAGATGTGTCTTGGGTGAATTTTGTATTGAAATGATTTGCTATGTATTCCGAATATCCACTTATGGCATTGTGAATAAGTTCAGAGCAATGCTGGGTGCCATTTCGCTATCCCTCCTGTTATCACTCAGGAAATACCATTGAACATTCCTACAACTGCCACTAGGGAGAAGGTCCTCAATGCACTCTTCAAGGACAAGAATACCGCATTGAGGGACTCGGATAATATCCTAAAATTGCTTTCTAAATTGCATGATGCATGATCTGTCAAGATGACGAGAGTCACTATTTAACTGTAGCTCACAGAAAGGCTTCATGCCATGCAAATGGAGAACTACAATGGTTATATATCTCTGCACAAGGGTGGGCTATCTACTAACCCTAGGAAATTACAGACCTATAAGCCTGAGTAGTCTTATATGCAAAGCCACGGAAAGAATAATCTTGGAAATGATTAACAATGACATAGGAAACCTACAGACACTGAATCCAACCCAGTTTGGTGTTGTCAAGGGCAGATTATGCTTGCTCTAGCTGGTGGACTTCTTTTGAAAAAGTCACCAAAGCCATGGTCAAAGGCAAAATGCTGCATACTGTCTTCTTTGACCTGTCAAAGGCATTTGATACAATACCCAGCTTGGGCACTGTAGGCAAACTCGTGGAGTTAGGTATAAGCCCCTATGTCACTATAAAAAAAATAAAAAATGTCACCTGCTGGATAGTTGAGTAGCTCTAAGGACTCAGGAAATTAGAATATGGGAGTCTAGCTCCACAGAGAGGCCAGTCACTAGTAGAGTCCCTCAGGGCTCTGTACTGGATCCACTTCTTTTGGCATTTGCTGCTCTGAAATTAAGGCCAACATCAAGGGCCTTTGGCTGAAAACATTTGACGACAATTGCAAACTAGGTGGAGTCGCAGAATCCCCTCAGGAAGATAATATCCACCAGGAAGGGCTGACTTGGACAACCTGGTGCCACACCCACAGTCTAAAACTCAAAGCCAAAAAATGATTAATATTATCTTTTGGTAAACTACCTCATTCATATCACAGTACTAAGAACAGATCCAGTATTCAGAGATTTGAGGGTGCATCTTAAGAGTAATCTAGCCTTCGACCATTATGTGTCTACAGTAAAAAGGAAGTCATTCTATACTGCATAACATATAAGTAATGTTATGGCATCAAGGTCCAGGGAAGTCATTATTCCACTGTATTCAACCATCATCAGACTGATCACTGACAACAATGCCCCCTTCATTATGTACCTGATCAGGTGTATGCAACAACTGAAATATTCGCAGATGTTCCTCACAAAAAGGATATAGGGCATAAAATCATGTCTTATGTGGATAAACTCAAAGCCTTATCACTGTACTCAGTCTCCTACACACTGTTGAGGGGTGATCTATTCCTGGCATACAAGACATTCTTGGATCCTGCTCTGATGGATCTTCTGCATATCCAAAAACAAATAGCATTAGAATTGCCTGATCTAGGGACTTAAACCTTGCTTGTAACATAAACAAGGGATGTTGATGTGTCTCAGAGAATACCATTTCTCTGCAGCAGGCTTCCCATCCATGTCATGCAAAGTTCTTCCCTAACTAAATTCAAGTGTAATTTGGACCGGTGGATTGAGAACCAGAAATTCACCCCTGGTCTGGCACCTATATCCCTACTGAACAGAAGCAGCCTGCAAATACTTAACCACCAAGCTCTAGCCTACATATACCTCTTGGAATAATCTTAGGGTTACTATACTTGCCAGATAAGTTTGGGATGCATGGTTAGGCTTAAAAAGGCCCTTGTGGTCATTAACCTAGTATGTATCTATGAACCTATGAACAAGTCCAGGGAAGAAATAGTCATTCAAGAACTTGTCAGTCTACTGCTGGACGAAGCAGTGAAATTATATATGTCCTACATTCCAAAGAACTGAACGGAGAATCAGTGACACCAGCTCCCTTTGGCTTTGTTTAGTAGGTCATTTGGGATAGTTTAGATTACTTATGGAAAGTAGTACAATTCTTCCTCATACATATGGCTGAAACAAAAAAAAAAAAAAGGCAAAATACTGGCACTTAAACCTGACACGCTCCTGTAAGCAGTGATAAAATGAAGGACAAGTACTAAGAATGAGATGTCGGGGCAACAATGGAACCACTGCAGTACAAGTCCTGGAACAGCAAACTTCGTGGCCATTTCACCAGGGTCTTGTAGCAGGAAGACCAATAGGTGCAGCTTGCTTGAAATTCATCATGATTTTTTGATATTCCCTGCTTCTCAAAGACATCACTGCCAGGTACCTGAGAAATGTGATACAGCGGTCTGGCAGGAAGCAGTGAGCAGTGGTATGTAAATGCCATTCACAATGAAAAAGGGTGATAAATGGGGTGCGGCAAAAACTGTAAGCAGTTCACCGAAGGATGTTACCAACAAAATGAGTTGCTCTATGCCAGTGAATAGTTTACAGACTAACCTTTACTTAGGTCTGGAAAATGTTAGCACTAGAAATAATACAATTTTACTTTATTTTTTTTATTTGATATTTGTTTACTGGGAAAGTCATATCCTATTTTTAGTGGAGGCACAGCTAGAAAAGCTCCATATTGACATTATATGATTACAGTTACTGTATATAATAAAGTTACTATAAAGCATAATACAGAAGCATGACATATTAACTAAGTAAAAATTCAGCTTCAGTTCCTACAGTGTGAACCTACACATACAGCAAATATTTGTACAGCTAGAACAAGCTGAAATAGAACATTGTCAATAGATAAGAATATCTATAAGCTGCAGTTCACAGAGGTGACATTAAATACACTGAGTACACTCTTTGGAACAGAAATGACTAGATAATATAGCCTAGGCAAAATATATTTGATCTTTGTCTAATGAATACATTTTACCACTATCTTCTGTCTGAGCATTGTCAAGTATGCTGGTGGTGGAAGGTGGGAGGGACTCGATCAGCCTGGGGCAGTGCAGGAACAGAGCCAGGTTTGGGTAGATGTAATTTAAGGAGAAGTAGAACTCCTTTTTTTAGCAACAGAATATAGGTTCATAGGTAGGTACTAGGCTATCTGCCTGAGGGCATTTATAAGCCTAGCCAGAGTGTGTCATCTTTCGCCTTCCCATTGATTAATTAACCGAGCCTCTATCAAGAAGAGCCAATGAAGTGATCCCAGGGGTGTATTTTCTGTTACCCATCCACTCGTCAAGGTTTCTCTTGAAGAGTGTTAGTGAGGGGCTCTGCCTAATGTAGTTAGGAATTTTGTTCCAAATCATGGAGAGTCTCTGTGACAGGAATCTATCCCTCTAGCATGTACTGTTTATTGTTGTGGCGAGGTACAGCGCGTGGCTCGCAGTGACTTGGATTTCTTTAGTTGGAGCATGTCCATAAATTCTGAGTTTGACATGGCTTTGTAAGTCAGGCAGAGATCCCCTCTGAGTAAGTGATATGCCACTGAGTACAGCTGGAGTTTTTTCAGTTGGGCTGCATAGGACATATGTTTGAGGCCAGTAATCCTCTTGGTGAGGTACTTTTGTGGTCTTTCCAGCTGTTGGAAGTGTCTTGTGAAGTACATCCCAGATGGGACATTGTACTCTATGATGGGTCTGATGAGTGACGAGTAGAGGGGCACTATAACCCCTTTATTTCTAGATGCAAACCCTTTAGTATATGAGCAGAGAGTATGGACATAGGATGTGTGGGGCTTATATATCAAAGTAATCTATTAGGTTGATGGGAATGGAAAATAGGAGTAAAAGCAGGACAGTCAGCGACATTGTGAATAATGTTGTGTGTGGTGATAAACTGCATGTAATCGAAGTGCTTAGGCATTTCAAGCCAATTCAAAGCCTTAAGGACAATACACTGGTGGCTGCAGTATAGTTTATTGGTGGCATATTTTGCAAACTTATTATGGCATGCCGGCAGCTTATTTTTAGCAGTAAGTAGCTTGAAGACTTGGTACTTTACAAGGGTATCTTCTGCATGGAAGGAATAATAAATGCAACTCAAAAGGGAGGGGAAAATATAACATGGAATAAGCACCCAAAAATCTTAATATTAAGAAGAAGAAAATGAAGAAAAGTATAAACTATTCCAATAGTAGGTAACAAACAGAGTGTATGAACTTAGATTTCTATGTACAGTTAATGTTTTCACATGTATTAAGTGCAGGGAATTTACTTTTCAGTGCATGTGGTGACTGTGACACATTCTGTGTAGGCTGCTGCCACCTAGTGCACTTTTATGGAATCTAATCTTGACCAAAATAGAAAACTGCACATCAATGTGAAAACCTACTTAAACAGAGAGCAGAATTTTACATTGAGTGTGAGGAAATGTAAATGTCAGTGTCTTTGGTCATGTTTTTAAAAAAAATAGTTAAAGCTTCCCTTTTCAGATGCTAATCCTCCACCAGTTACTTCCTTCTGAGCTATTAGGAATATTCTTCTAACTTAAGGTGGGATCATTTTACCTTGTATCTCTTTGCAGACACCTGTACTTCTGATAAACATATAGCTAGTTTTCACAACAAATATCTTCAACATCTTTATTTTACTTAGAGGACATGACCTTTCACCATTTTACTTTATTTTTTGGGCAGTCCCCTGCAGATCAACAAGCCCTACCCCACTGGCCACGATATTGACCTCTTCATTCACAGGATCGAGAACTGTATGACCCATTCATCCTCCTGGGACAAGAGTAGAGTGAGATGAGGATGGCAGCCATCTTCCTCCACATGCTAGGTATCAAGGTTATCTTTTTAAGCCCTAGCTTCCCTACATATGCTTGTAGCATTCGGGGAGCAGACATGCAATGGGTTGTCATAACATATATGGAGATCTCCACACATATATAACTAAATGGCCCTGCCTTCCCTTGTATACTACACTTCCATCTGAACCTCAGTCTTCTCTGGGGATTTAACCACAGAATACTTACCCAGGTATGTGCCCTGTTCCCCAAACTCCATCCAAAAAGAGCTCTGTGGACAGTTCTTATCATTCCTCTTCTCGCTCGTACCATCTCTAAGCAGTGCTCCAGCCATTAGTTCAGCTTGGGGTGCCTGGGTCATAGTCAGGCCTTTATCCCATTATGTTAACAAAAGTGACTATTTTTTTCTATAGACATTTAAATATTGTGTTTTAAAAAAAGGGAAGATATGAAAAAAGCAACAATTGCTGTAGATCAGACCATGATATAGATTGAAACCAAGAACGTAACACCCACTAGGGCTGAATCGGCATATAAACATACGGCAACCACAAAGTGCAGTTAATCCACCAAAAGCAACGTTGCAATAGATAAACTGAAACTGAATCTTTCAAAATAACAAAACAATATATTTATTGAAGTGAAACACGACTAAGCGCTTTCGTCAGCAATCTGGCTTCCTCAGAGTCGTTCAACTTACATTAAAATGCTCTTTATATATTAACCACTCAAAGCTCATTGGAACAGATCATAAAACACACCCCCATATATACAAAACCCTGTGACCATTACAATGAAATATATCAGCTACTAAAAGTCACATATCTACACAATAACAAGTTAAAAAACATTAAATAAAAAATATATATAAATATAATAATTTATACAACTCATATATGGTGATGTCATATCAATATGTTATGTCTAAGATTCATTCCTAATGTTCAATAATGCATTAATAACACAACCTCCTACATATTTGATAATAAACACAATAATAATATCAAATTAGCAACCAGATAGGATACTGACCATTCCTTAAAAAAACAATACATAAACATGTAATGCTACAAACATAAAATATACAAATGTCAGTACCAATAAACGTTGTTTCCTTTAAAATATTATTGTACTCATTATACCAACTGGGACCTAAGTTTTAACATGGGTTTAATTGAAATATAGTCATTCAAACCCGGGGGCCTACAGGCATCCAATCTTAATTGCCATTCCGTTTCTAAAGCCCCCACTTTATTGACTATATCTCCCCCTTCTCCACAGTCTAAAACCCGTCCTATAACAAAAAATGTAAATTTGTTAAAATTCAAACATTTAGTACTGTGTAAATAAAGTGCATTGTGCTTGTCCTTCTTCCTTATGGATCTAACATGTTCTGCGATTCTGTCCTGCAACCTTCTAATGGTCTTACCCACATAGTATGCCTCACAAGATGAACATGATGCCAAATAAATTATATTCTTTGTGCAACAGTTACATTGTCCTGGACAAGAGATGGTGTATTTGTAGCCATGTACACATACATAACCACCCTCATTAATGTATCTACACATCTACAAAAACCACACTTTTTCATAATAGATTTATACTGACTCTTACTTTTTCTCTCCAAAATACTTTTTAAATTGTCCCCCCTACTGTGCACAAAAACTGGTTCTAGGCCCAATATTTTCTTGATTTCATCACTCAATGCAAAATTCCAAGTATTTTTTATTATGCCAATCAATTCCGGTGATTTAGGGTTATATTTTACAATCATCTTTATATCAGACCCCTTTATTGCAACATCAGGATTCTGTTCTCTCATATGTCCTAAACCAGTGAGTAGAACAGGTGCGTATCGCCCTTTCCTTTCCCTCAACACATCCCTTCTCACACTAAGTAGGAGCTTAAGTGGATAACCACGATCCAAAAACATACCTATCAATTTAAAAAGCTCCATTCTAAATTGTACATCATTACTAACCAATCTTGAGGTTCTCACCATCTGTCCTTTAACCACTCCTTTACGATGGTGAAATGGATGACAACTTGAAAAGTGTAGTAGTGAGTTAGAATAATTTTCTTTTCTAAAAATATTACTTTCAAATTCCATCTCTGTTTTACTGAGGGTCACATCCAGATAATTAATACTATCCTTATCCCAGTGAAATGTAAACTTCAGAAAATCTGTTGTAGTACCTAGATATTCAATAAACTCAACTACAGTATTCTCATCACCTTTCCAAAAAATTTAAATGTCATCCAAAAATCTGTTGTACATTAATATGTTTGTCATGTAACTGTCTGAAGAAAAAATGTGCTTTCTCTCCCATGTAAGCAACACCGCATTGGCAAATGCTGGCGCGCATCTCGCACCCATCGCTACTCCTGACTTTTGTTGAAATAAGTCACCTTCAAAATTAATGAAATTGTTGTTGAGCACCAATTCCATCAACTCACATATAAAATTAGCTTTTGTACCTTCTAGTAATCCATCATTCGTAATGGCTTCAAAGAACATTTCTAGACCTACACTATGCGGAATGACCGAAAATAGGTTTACAATATCAATAGTGAGAAACCCAAAATCACTATTCCCTCTCCCAAAATTCTTTATTCTATCTAGACAGTGCCATGAGTCTCTAATAATGTGTTGTGCTCGATTTATAATGGGTTTAACAGATAAATCAATATACGATGCTAAAGTTTCTGTTTTGGATCCCCTGGCCGATACAATAGGTCTAAATTGTAACTTATCAGCCCCTTTATGCACCTTGGGGATACCAAACAAGGTAGGTATTCTGGGAAAGTTGTACAAATAATCATACTCCACCTCATTAATATTACCTTGAAATAATGCATCATGTAAAAACACATCAATTTTATAATATGCCCTATTAATCTTGCCCCTTGAGACCATGGCATACGTATCATCACCATTCAAAATCGCAGAAATTTCAGAAATGTAATCAATAGTTGACATGACAACCATACCTCCCCCCTTGTCTGGTTTCATGAACCTAAAATGTCCAGATTTCTTTAGGGAGTTCAATAAATCTCTCTCCTGTTGTGTAAGGTTGTCATTAAATAAAAAAACATTCTCCAAACATTTCCGTATCTGTACTTCAACAAGTTTTTCAAAACCCATCACCTCCAAATTGCAAGGTGGTACAAATGCACTTTTTCTTTTACACAGACTCAATTTGTCAACAACCTCAGTATTTTCACTGGTTGCACCCCTTCCATTAACAGAAAAAAACATTTTTAAATGCATTTGTCTAATGAACATTTTAAAATCTAAAAGAACCTGTGCTATGTCAACTCTAAACAATGGTACAAAACTCACACCCTTACTAAATAACTCAAAGTGTGTTTCTCCAATCACAATGTCCATATAGTTGTAAATACAGAACCCATTTTTCTTTAGTAACTGATGTCTGAGGCCTTGAAAAATTAACATCTCCTTGTTACTGTCTGGCGGACAATTCTTATCCAACATATTAATGTCAATGGCCTCATCATATGTTACAGCATCAGTCACAAATGTTTCATTGTCACTCCTTGTAAAGGTGACCATGATGTTGTCACCATCACAACTGCTGTCGTGTGTATGACCACACTCTCCATATAAACAAATTTCCGTTGACATATGCCTTTGTGTAGTCTTGTCTTTGAAAATGACATCACCATAGTCGAAGTTAAACATCAATATCTCCCCCTCCTGTTCATTCTCCCACCCCTGTAATAATTTTGTTGTGCTTCTCCCACCATCAAACCCCTGTTCCGATGCCTCTCTGATCTCCGAGGGCCGTTCTCCGTTTCTAAAAAAAACATCGTTTTCCCCTCCATCCTCATTAAAGCTCAGTTTCAGTTCCATTATTAATGTTGTCATTGTTACAATTCAAATTAAAATCATGCTTTCTAGCACCAGGCGGATAAGCTCTTTTGTTTTTATAATCCGAGCTATCCCTTTCAAGTTTCTTTTTCACCATATTTTTGTTAACAAATAACTCAATATTGTTCAAAGTTTTGTTAAAATTAGCCTGGTGCTGCTCGTATAACAAATCGGTAGTGATACTTACATGAAGCTGACTAATCTGCTCCTGTAGCTCCGCTAATTTGGTATCATTATTCCGTATAATGATATCAAGCATGTCCAACCCTGTTTTGTTGAAAAGGGCTATTAGTTCCTGAAACGCTACAGAATTTTCATCCACTCCCATGGGTCTCTTCCACACACACAGACCCATAGGCACTTGGTTCATCTCTCTGGATTTCTTTAAAAATAAACTATCCAATTGCACCACCCGAAATTTAATACATAATTTCTCATAATGAGAAATTTGTTCACTTAAGCGAGGACGCGAAGTTCTTCTCTCGTCAACGCTCACTGCTTCACCAAAACTCAGAGCCTGGAACCAGGAAGTGATGTCAAACCTCTCCTCGTGCACCCTCCTAATCTGGTCTCCGCTCCTTCTCATGTCGTTACAGCTCCGGTTGTGTGTCGCTGTCACATTTGCGTATGAACTGCTCCTAATTCCTTGACCAGGTGGAATAGATTCCACAGGTGAATGCAACGTGAATAGCCGTATTTGAGAGTCAGTCGGGCTCACCTGCCCAGCTTCACCAGCTTCACCATTGCCATTACCATTACGATTTGCCGCCGTGTAGACTTTGAGCAATTTGTCCACCACAGTGGCCAGCTCTTTTAAAATACCCTCCATAATGCAACGTCACTCAAAGTAGAAAAGACCTCACCAGAGGTATAGTGAATATGAAACCAAGAACCTAACACCCACTAGGGCTGAATCGGCATATAAACATACGGCAACCACAAAGTGCAGTTAATCCACCAAAAGCAACGTTGCAATAGATAAACTGAAACTGAATCTTTCAAAATAACAAAACAATATATTTATTGAAGTGAAACACGACTAAGCGCTTTCGCCAGCAATCTGGCTTCCTCAGAGTCGTTCAACTTACATTAAAATGCTCTTTATATATTAATTAGGAGCAGTTCATACGCAAATGTGACAGCGACACACAACCGGAGCTGTAACGACATGAGAAGGAGCGGAGACCAGATTAGGAGGGTGCACGAGGAGAGGTTTGACATCACTTCCTGGTTCCAGGCTCCGAGTTTTGGTGAAGCAGCGAGCGTTGACGAGAGAAGAACTTCGCCTCGCTATGAACAAATTTCTCATTATGAGAAATTATGTACTAAATTTCGGGCGGTGCAATTGGATAGTTTATTTTTAAAGAAATCCAGAGAGATGAACCAAGTGCCTATGGGTCTGCGTGTGTGGAAGAGATCCATGGGAGTGGATGAAAATTCTGTAGCGTTTCAGGAACTAATAGCCCTTTTCAACAAAACAGGGTTGGACATGCTTGATATCATTATACGGAATAATGATACCAAATTAGCGGAAATACAGGAGCAGATTAGTCAGCTTCATGTAAGTATCACTACCGATTTGTTATACGAGCAGCACCAGGCTAATTTTAACAAAACTTTGAACAATATCGAGTTATTTGTTAACAAAAATATGGCGAAAAAGAAAAAGAAACTTGAAAGGGATAGCTCGGATTATAAAAACAAAAGAGCTTATCTGCCTGGTGCTAGAAAGCATGATTTTAATTTGAATTGTAACAATGACAACATTAATAATGGAACTGAAAGTTTGAGCTTTAATGAGGATGGAGGGGAAAACGATGTTTTTTTAGAAACGGAGAACAGCCCTCGGAGATCAGAGAGGCTTCGGAACAGGGGTTTGATGGTGGGAGAAGCACAACAAAATTATTACAGGGGTGGGAGAATGAACAGGAGGGGGAGATATTGATGTTTAACTTCGACTATGGTGATGTCATTTTCAAAGACAAGACTACACAAAGGCGTATGTCAACGGAAATTTGTTTATATGGAGAGTGTGGTCATACACACGACAGCAGTTGTGATGGTGACAACATCATGGTCACCTTTACAAGGAGTGACAATGAAACATTTGTGACTGATGCTGTAACATATGATGAGGCCATTGACATTAATATGTTGGATAAGAATTGTCCGCCAGACAGTAACAAGGAGATGTTAATTTTTCAAGGCCTCAGACATCAGTTACTAAAGAAAAATGGGTTCTGTATTTACAACTATACGGACATTGTGATTGGAGAAACACACTTTGAGTTATTTAGTAAGGGTGTGAGTTTTGTACCATTGTTTAGAGTTGACATAGCACAGGTTCTTTTAGATTTTAAAATGTTCATTAGACAAATGCATTTAAAAATGTTTTTTTCTGTTAATGGAGGGGGTGCAACCAGTGAAAATACTGAGGTTGTTGACAAATTGAGTCTGTGTAAAAGAAAAAGTGCATTTGTACCACCTTGTAATTTGGAGGTGATGGGTTTTGAAAAACTTGTTGGAAGTACAGATACGGAAATGTTTGGAGAATGTTTTTTTATTTAATGACAACCTTACACAACAGGAGAGAGATTTATTGAACTCCCTAAAGAAATCTGGACATTTTAGGTTCATGAAACCAGACAAGGGGGGAGGTATGGTTGTCATGTCAACTATTGATTACATTTCTGAAATTTCTGCGATTTTGAATGGTGATGATACGTATGCCATGGTCTCAAGGGGCGAGATTAATAGGGCATATTATAAAATTGATGTGTTTTTACATGATGCATTATTTCAAGGTAATATTAATGAGGTGGAGTATGATTATTTGAAGGTCAACTTTCCCAGAATACCTACCTTGTTTGGTATCCCCAAGGTGCATAAAGGGGCTGATAAGTTACAATTTAGACCTATTGTATCGGCCAGGGGATCCAAAACAGAAACTTTAGCATCGTATATTGATTTATCTGTTAAACCCATTATAAATCGAGCACAACACATTATCAGAGACTCATGGCACTGTCTAGATAGAATAAAGAATTTTGGGAGAGGGAATAGTGATTTTGGGTTTCTCACTATTGATATTGTAAACCTATTTTCGGTCATTCCGCATAGTGTAGGTCTAGAAATGTTCTTTGAAGCCATTACGAATGATGGATTACTAGAAGGTACAAAAGCTAATTTTATATGTGAGTTGATGGAATTGGTGCTCAACAACAATTTCATTAATTTTGAAGGTGACTTATTTCAACAAAAGTCAGGAGTAGCGATGGGTGCGAGATGCGTGCCAGCATTTGCCAATGCGGTGTTGCTTACATGGGAGAGAGAGCACATTTTTTCTTCAGACAGTTACATGACAAACATCTTAATGTACAACAGATTTTTGGATGACATTTTAATTTTTTGGAAAGGTGATGAGAATACTGTAGTTGAGTTTATTGAATATCTAGGTACTACAACAGATTTTCTGAAGTTTACATTTCACTGGGATAAGGATAGTATTAATTATCTGGATGTGACCATCAGTAAAACAGAGATGGAATTTGAAAGTAATATTTTTAGAAAAGAAAATTATTCTAACTCACTACTACACTTTTCAAGTTGTCATCCATTTCACCATCGTAAAGGAGTGGTTAAAGGACAGATGGTGAGAACCTCAAGATTGGTTAGTAATGATGTACAATTTAGAATGGAGCTTTTTAAATTGATAGGTATGTTTTTGGATCATGGTTATCCACTTAAGCTCCTACTTAGTGTGAGAAGGGATGTGTTGAGGGAAAGGAAAGGGCGATACGCACCTGTTCTACTCACTGGTTTAGGACATATGAGAGAACAGAATCCTGATGTTGCAATAAAGGGGTCTAATATAAAGATGATTGTAAACTATAACCCTAAATCACCGGAATTGATTGGCATAATAAAAAATACTTGGAATTTTGCATTGAGTGATGAAATCAAGAAAATATTGGGCCTAGAACCAGTTTTTGTGCACAGTAGGGGGGACAATTTAAAAAGTATTTTGGAGAGAAAAAGTAAGAGTCAGTATAAATCTATTATGAAAAAGTGTGGTTTTTGTAGATGGTGTAGATACATTAATGAGGGTGGTTATGTATGTGTACATGGCTACAAATACACCATCTCTTGTCCAGGACAATGTAACTGTTGCACGAAGAATATAATTTATTTGGCATCATGTTCATCTTGTGAGGCATACTATGTGGGTAAGACCATTAGAAGGTTGCAGGACAGAATCGCAGAACATGTTAGATCCATAAGGAAGAAGGACAAGCACAATGCACTTTATTTACACAGTACTAAATGTTTGAATTTTAACAAATTTACATTTTTTGTTATAGGACGGGTTTTAGACTGTGGGGAAGGGGGAGATATAGTCAATAAAGTGGGGGCTTTAGAAACGGAATGGCAATTAAGATTGGATGCCTGTAGGCCCCCGGGTTTGAATGACTATATTTCAATTAAACCCATGTTAAAACTTAGGTCCCAGTTGGTATAATGAGTACAATAATATTTTAAAGGAAACAACGTTTATTGGTACTAACATTTGTATATTTTATGTTTGTAGCATTACATGTTTATGTATTGTTTTTTTAAGGAATGGTCAGTATCCTATCTGGTTGCTAATTTGATATTATTATTGTGTTTATTATCAAATATGTAGGAGGTTGTGTTATTAATGCATTATTGAACATTAGGAATGAATCTTAGACATAACATATTGATATGACATCACCATATATGAGTTGTATAAATTATTATATTTATATATATTTTTTATTTTTTATTTAATGTTTTTTAACTTGTTATTGTGTAGATATGTGACTTTTAGTAGCTGATATATTTAATTGTAAAGGTCACAGGGTTTTGTATATATGGGGGTGTGTTTTATGAACTGTTCCAATGAGCTTTGAGTGGTTAATATATAAAGAGCATTTTAATGTAAGTTGAACGACTCTGAGGAAGCCAGATTGCTGGCGAAAGCACTTAGTCGTGTTTCACTTCAATAAATATATTGTTTTGTTATTTTGAAAGATTCAGTTTCAGTTTATCTATTGCAACGTTGCTTTTGGTGGATTAACTGCACTTTGTGGTTGCCGCATGATATAGATTGAGCAATGTAGGTGATGTGATGACATCCTGGAATCCTATCAATCTGAATTCTTGCACCCCAATCGACTACTGAGTCCAGCTATAGGGAAGTTGTATCATCTTCTTGTAGTTGTTCCTTGCAATGGATATTACAATGTCAGAAGTAAAACAGTGCTAAACATGTTCCAAGAGAAGGCTACCAAACACCTTGTGGTCTGCTGAGACTGGATGCTTAATCATCCATATTATCTGTCCTCTTAAACTCAATTTAATCAGACAGGGATCAGAGTTTGGTATCTGACAGAATGTTGCTGAGAGTACATCAAAAGTAAATGAGGTTTCTTATCTTCCTGTGGATATTTCTTTACCCCTCTGACATGAAACTCATTGAATGTATCTGTGTAGTTCTCCAGCCTTCTCACTTCTCCAGGGCTTTAAATGGCCAGGTATATGAATGAATGTCTGTTCTAGGTCAGCATCTGTTCCTTTCAACAACCTTAAATTTCTAAATTCCTCTGGACATTACTGGAATTCTATTTTTATAGCATGTTATTGTTTTACCTGTAGCTCAAAAGAAAAGTCCTCCGAGGAATTGTCATACTACAGTTCAAATATAAGATTCTTGAAGGAAGTGGAAACATACACACTAAGAACATTTAAGTGCAAAGCAGTAAACAGAAGGGCACAGAGAATAAGAAGAGAAAAAAATTGTAAATATTAGCTGTTTGGATTCAGGTGGAGAGGACTGAAATTAAGTAATAAGAGTGAAATGGACATGCACACTCCTTACATGTGGTGATGAAGAACCGTAGTCCTGCAGCTCATCCTGCTAGGTTTCTGCGATAAATAGAGTGAAATACCTCCCTCCTTCTCAGGCAGATCTGTGATAAATACAGTGGGATAAGTGTTACCTTCTCAACCATGTATCTGATTAACACAGTGCCACAGTTTCAGGCATATCTGTGATAAATACAGTGCTACAGTTCCCACTTTCTCAGGCATGTCTGTGATAAACAGTACCACATCTCCCACCTTCATAGGCATCTCTGTGATAAACAGTGCCACAGCCCCCACCTTCTCAGGCATATCTGTGATAAACAGTGCCACAGCTTCCACCTTCACAGGCATGTCTGTGATAGACAGTGCCACAGTTTTCACCTTCTCAGGCATGTCTGTGATAAACAATGCCACAGCCAAAACCTTCTCAGGCATGTCTGTGATAAAACAATGCCACAGCCCAAACCTTCTCAGGCATGTCTGTGATAAACAGTGCCACAGCTCCCACCTTCACAGGCATGTCTGTGATGAACAGTGCCACAATCCCCACCTTCTCGGGCACTTCTGTGAAAAATACAGTTCCACAGCTCCCTCTGTCTCATGTATGCCTGTGATAAGTATTGTGCCACAGCTTCCACTTTCTAAGGCATGTCTGTGATAAAAACAGTGCTATAGCTCCCTCTTTCTCATGCATGCCTGTGATAAGTATTGTGCCACAGCTTCCACTTTCTAAGGCATGTCTGTGATAAAAACAGTGCTATAGCTCCCTCCTTCTCATGCATGCCTGTGATAAGTACAGTGCTACAGCTTCCACCTTCTCAGGCATATCTGTGATAAATACAGTGGGAAAGGTTCATAGGTAGGTACTAGGCTATGGCCTATATAAGCCTAGCCAAATGCATCCTGGCTTTTACTACCCTAGAAAATTATTTTCCTGTGCCCCTGTCGAGCAGAGCCACAAAAGTGATCCCCGGGGTGAATTTCCTATTTCCCATCCAGTCATCAAGAGTTTTCTTGAAAAGTGCTAATGAAGAGCTTTGTTTAATATAGATAGGTAGTTTGTTCCAGAGTATGGGAAGTCTCTCGGACAGGAATCTATCCCTCCAGCATGTTCTGCTTATTGTGGTGACAAGGTTTAGGTCCCTAGAGCATGTAGCTCAGAGGGATTGGGATTTCTTTAAGTGGAGCATGTCCAACGGCTCTGGGTTTGACATAGCTTTGTATGTTAGGCAGAGATCGCCTCTGAGTAGGCGATATGCGACGGAGTAAAGCTGGAGTTTTTTGAGATGGTCTGCGTAGGGCATTTGTTTGAGGCCAGTAGTCCTCTTTGTGAGGTATTTCTGGGGCCTTTCCAGTTGTTGTAGCTGTCTTGTGAGGTACATACCAAAAGGGGCATTGTACTCTGTAATGGGTCTAATGAGTGATCAGTAGAGGGGAACAATTACATCTTTTTTCTTGGATGAGAAACCTTTTATGATTAGGTGTGCCACGTAGAAGGATTTCCTGACTACTGTGGCAATATGATTATCAAAGGAGAGACTACTGTCCACCTGGGTCCCAAGGTCTCTTACCACACTTTCGGTGTTAAGTAGACTACCGCCTATGTGGTATTTCATGGGTAGAGACGATGCACTTTTTGGCATTGAGCTTGAGGCCATGGCTTTGACACCAGGCATCTGTCTCAATGAGGCACTTTTGTAGGATGTCCACATCATTAGGAGTTTTGATTATGGCTCCTAGTTTTCAGTCATCTGAGAACTTTGTTAGCCAAAGACCTTCTGTGATGCCTGTACTTTAGAGAAGTAGATACCAAACAGGACTGAACCCTGTGGTACTCCAATTGTCACTGGTCTGAAGTTGGATTTAGAGTCTGCTACTTTCACAGTGTAGGCTCTGTCAGTGACCCAGTTGGCAACCCATCTTGTGACATAGAGATTTATACCTAGTTTAGTGAGTTTAGCTATAACTCCAGATTGGGGGATGGTGTTGAAAGCCTTGGTGAGATCTAGATAGGCTGTGTGAACCACCTTACCCTCATCTACGGCTTTAGTGACCACTTCAAAGAAGTCTAACAGGTTTAGGAGACGTGATCTGCCTTTTACAAACCCGAACTGTGTAGGGTCCAGTGTTTGAAGATTACCAATGTCATTGTTTATAAGTTCCATGATGATACGTTCCATAGCCTTGCAGACCAGGCTCATCAGGCTAATGGGGCGGTAGTTCCTGGGGTCCGTGGAGTGGGATAACCATTGCTGTGTGCCATTCAGTGAGCACAAAGCCTGGGGTAAGGCTATGATTTAACATGGTACTTAGATGGGATGCCAGTTCGTTCTGTAGTTCGTGTAGAATGCAGCCTGGAATGTTGTCAGGTCCCATGGATGCTGTGTTCTTGGCTTTAGAGAGTGTGTTTTTTTACTTGTGCAGCCGAGATTACAGGAACTTTATATTCTTCTGGTATAGAGATGAGCCCTTTAGGGGATGAGAGAGGGGTAAAGTTAGCACTGAACCTATCTGCCAGGATGCTGGCAATATGAGATGGTTCTGTATATTTAGTGCCATTGAGCTGCAACTCAGAGCAGATCTGAGTGTTGCCATTGAGATTCCTGACATAGCTATAGAATGCTTTGTGGTTGTCTTTAGAATCGGTGGCAATTTTGTTTTCGTAACTAGCTTTGGAGGATTTTATGAGGGATCTCAGCTTCTTACTGAGGCTGACCAGGGAGTTCATCCAATCATGGGATTTTACTCTTTTTTGCAACAGTTTCTTTCTTCTGTTGTAGTGTTAGTTTAGGCAAGGAACCACCAGATTGGCTTCCTTTTTTTGGAGGATAGCATCTTGGTTTTGTTAGGGATTGCACAATCCATGCACTTGTGTAAGTACTTATAAAGTGCATTTGTATAGGATTCAGCAGTCATACCTCTATTGTTCGTCAGCATGGGTGTCGTGAAGTTTGCCACTTCTGTCTTAAGAAGCATGAAGTTGGCTTTGGAGAAATTTTTTACGGTGGTTTCCCTAATGGGGGGGGGGTGTGGATGTGTAGGGTGATTAGGTTGTGGTTGAATCTGACCAACGAGGAATTGACCTCTGGTGTGGAGCAAAGGTTGCCCATGTTGGTAATGACAAGGTCTAGGATAGTGCTGCCCCTGGTGGGGGTGAGGATAGGTTGATCCAAGGCATTGGAATTTATGAATTCCAGAAAACGTTGCACACAAGAGTTGGTACATGAGTAGTTTTCCCAGTTAATGGTGGGGTAGTTGAAATCACCCATTATTAGGGTGTTAGGTTGTACCCTCATATTTTCCAGTGTATCAAGAAATGAGGAGTGGGAATCCTGGGGTATGGTGGGGGATCTGTAGCAAGCTACAATTTGGATTGCGGTCTTGCCCAGAGTTAGTTGCACTTGAATAATCTCGGATGTATTACGCTGAGCAACTAGCCTGGAGGTGTGGATATCCTTAATGAATATGGACACTCCTCTGCCTTTAGCGTTTCGGTCCAGGTTAGGTGGCCAAAAGGTGTGGTATGAATTATAGCCTGGTAATGCAGGGGTGCTCTCTGGAGCCTTGAACCAGGTCTCTGTCTCTGCACAGATGTCAATGTTCTCCATTTTAAGGAGTGCCTCAAGTGAGTGCATTTTGAGGTTTAGGCTTCTAGCATTGAGTAGCATTACCCTCAGATGTTGCTTGTACCTGTTATGGTGGTGAATTTGTCATTTGAACCTTGCCTAAAAAAAGCACTATAGAGGTGGCAAGAGCCTTAGCCAGTATCAGGAATCCCAAGGGCGACAGGTGCAGGACATCTCTGGCAAAGCATAGTGTTTTTTCGATCATGTCATCGCAGGCAGACAGATACTGGATCCCCTTAGAATGATACCAGAAGCTTAGCCAATTGTGATAGGTTCTACCTTCTCAAGCATGTCTGTGATAAACACAGTGCCACAGTTCCAGGCATATCTGTGATAAATACAGTGCTACAGCTCCCTCCTTCTTATGCATGCCTGTGATAAGTACAGTGCCACAGCTCCCACCTTCTCAAGCATATCTGTTATAAATATGGTGCCACAGTTCCCATCTTCTCAGGCATGTCTGTTATAAATACTGTGCTAAAGCTCCAACCTTCTCAGGAATATATGTGATAAACAATGCCACAGCTCCCATATTCTCAGGCATGTCTGTAATAAACAGTGCCACAGCTCCCACCTTCATAGGCATCTCTGTTATAAACAGTGTCACAGCCCCCACATTCTCAGGCATATCTGTGATAAACAGTGCCACAGCTTCCACCTTCACAGGCATGTCTGTGAAAAACAATGCCACAGTTATCACCTTCTCGGGCATGTCTGTGATAAACAATGCCACAGCCCACACCTTTTCACGCATATCTGTGATAAACAGTGCCACAGCTCCCACCTTCACAGGCATGTCTATGATAAAGTGCCACAGCTCCCACCTTAATAGGCATCTCTGTGATAAACAGTGCCACATCCCCCACCTTCTCAGGCATATCTGCGATAAACACTGCCACAGTGTCTAACTTCACAGGCATGTCTGTGATAAACAGTGCCACAGTTCTCACCTTCTCAGGCATGTCTGTAATAAACAGTGCCACAGCTCTCACCTTCTCAGGCATGTCTGTGATAAACAGTGCCACAGCTCCCACCTTCATAGGCATGTCTGTGATAAACAGTGCCACAGCCCCCACCTTCTCGGGCACATCTGTGAGAAATACAGTTCCACAGCTCCCTCTGTCTCATGTATGCCGGTGATAAGTATTGTGCCACAGCTTCCACCTTCTAAGGCATGTCTGTGATAAAAACAGTGCTACAGTTGCAACCGTCGTAGACACATCTGTGATCAACACAGTGCCACAGCTCCCACCTTCTCAGGCTTGTCTACATCAAATGCAGCCCTGCAGCTCCCCCTCCTCAAGTATGTGTTTGCTTCTTGTATGGCCATGCATCTCCCACTTTCTCAGGAATATGTGGGGTAAATAGCCCAGTACTCCCTAATAATACAGATGTCTACTTCTATATCCCAAAAGTTCACACTACCGAAGACCAGAAAACAGAGACTAAAAGGACAAAACAACAATATACCGAACATATGAAATACCGACTCCCAAAATATTGAAAATAACTCAAACAGAAACCTACCACCCTACACTACAAAACACAAACCAAAACATACAAAGTAAACAACTGATGACTTCTTTACACCCCCTGCAAATTTAATATACTAACTCTGAGATCACATAACCATAGAGGAATGGAAAATGTCTCGATCCCTAATGTACTGTGATCTCCATAACATGTATCCAAACACCTTCAAACACATGTAGCTCTCCCTTCCCTAAAAACTTGCATCTTACCAACACAAACACATCCACCACCTCTCGCTTATCCCGGCACCGCAAACAACATTCACACAACATACTGAAACACACACAAATCCCACACTCAACAATAAAATCTTTACTTAACAACTTTAAAAAACAAAAGCCTCAAAAATTACCTTCAACAGCACACTTAACGTCCACTATGTACGTTACCCAAAATGCACAGATGCAGCACCACTGAATCGCAACACAATACCTACCTTCACAATTTTGGTATTCTGCACCTTCAAGATTTTCAGTATTTGGTCTTCCGGTCTCGGTTTTCTAGTCTTCGGTAATTTTAGCTTTTGGGATAAAGAAGTAGAACCCAGTCTAGATATGTGATATAAGAAGGTGACAATTGTTACGTTAATGAAGTAGTCTATAGGGATTTACAATGCAAATTCAAAGAATGAATCATCAAAAACAATCATATTAATTTTAACTGCTCTAATGAATAACCCAGTGAAACTTTAGCCAATATTTGCTGCCAGCAATAAAGATGACTTACTCAACCATACTTTCCTATTCCAGAACCCTTTCCAATCCCCGATCTGGTGCCCCTCAACTTTTAAGTTCAGAAGGAAAAAAGATCCTCTCACACTTGAGGACAAAAAAAACTTTTCTTTGCTTGAAATATGTAGCAAACTACTTGCTACTACTTATACTGCACATAATGCAATGCTTCAGCTCTGACCATAAATCCACTATTGGCATTCATTTCTGACCACAGCTATTACACTAAGGAATGATCAGTATCTCCCTATAGTGGCACCTTGTACCCAGTGAAGCTACCCCTGCGCCACGCCCAAGCTATGCCTTTCTAATGAGCTGTACTACATTCCCTCCATTAAAATCTGTAAGCAAAGCTGCTACAGTTCTTGCCCCTCCCCCATCATGTCCCTTGAGGAACACTGCCCATAACATAGATCAGCAATAATCCATGGCTGAATATAGGAGATGCTGGGTTTAGACAGAGCTAGCATTAATTGATCACAAAGGTGAGACCCAAATGATCAAATTAGTAAGCCAACCATAGGTAAACCAGCATTATGCATACATATGTAGACACACACATACACACAAATGGATTATAGGTACTATGCAATCTTGTTGTTAAAAAAAATGACTTACTTTTTTAAATAACGGCACTGTATCCCTGAACATCTTGCTGCTGTAGTCTTTCTCTTCCATCTTCCATAAGTGGGAATATCTTCATAGTGTACTGTACGGTAAGAAATCTGGGCAAAGCCTGAAGTAATAGGCCCACAAATTGGGACATATTTTAAATATTGCTCTTATAAACATAGAAAGTTGGTAAAATAACAGAATTTGCCTTAGTATGCATTTTGCTGAAGAATATGAAGGCTGAAACTCAAACGCATGTCATTATTTCATGACTTCAGTCCTCAGATCATCACAGTGATTTGAGAGAAAAAAACAAAGATTTTATGAGAAACAGACCAAAAATATGGGGCAAAAATCTGGACATTCTGTGAAAATCTTGATAGTTGAGAGGTATGATGCTGATGTCTGTACAGTGCATTATGATAAATGCAGTTTCTGCCGTCTTTTATTAAAGCACAAGACTGAATGTGCATCTTCAAAGTTAAAATAATGTTTTTCTTTCTTATTATATATGTTATATTTATATGTATTATTTGCTTACAGAGCTCAAAGCTACAGTATTTTGTTTAGCCTGCACTGAGTCTAAATGACAATAAAGTTTACTTTGACTTTTACAAAGGATGTGGAAATTAGTGTGGCCAGTCAGCATCCATATGTTGAATATTCATTAGGCAACATGGTCTAATTGATCTTATTCATGCTCTTGCTTTGATCTGCACCTTGATGTTTCTGAGATGTATGGTGGAAAGCATCTTTGTAAGAGATCTTACATGATGGTCATCATTCAATGTGCGCACAGTGTTATTTTATATGCTTGCTCCTATCTAATAAGGCTCTGGAAGGCACAACTGAACTATTATCTCACAATATACTCATCATGTGTCTAAAGTAAATGTCACCTGGAGATGTACTTTTTCTTATCTAAAACAGAAAAAAACAAAAATAACAGAGGTGCTATAAATTGCCACTAAACTAATGAGGCCAGGACCATTCTATGTGCCTTTGTTGACAACATTTTAAAGTAAGCAGATAACTTTTCTTGCAGCCATTACTCTATTTTGGGTTAAAAAAATGAAAGTATGAGGAATGGTACAATCTGCACAGATATTTGCTATAATGATTTCTTGTCTTTCAATAGACTTAGCAAGCAGATTTTGAACACTGCAACTGCAGTTCACTAAAAGCTATGTGGACCAACCTTGCACCGGAGAGTTAAGTGTAATGTAATAGATATGGGTAACTCAGTCATGCACACTATGTGAACATGAAGAAGCACATTTGCATGCGCTATATCAAATAAAAGGCAAGTCATTCTAGTCTAACCTTTTAAGTGCATTTAATGTTCTCCTTCCCTTCCAATCCTACCTATTCTTGTATCCTTTTCCATCCATCCCATGACCTCTTGAATGTCTCTGTGGAGTCCCACTCCAACATCCTTTCTGGCAGTGCATTTCATGGGTCCACAATTCTTTCTTTAAAAAAGTACTTATTTTGATTCAGGGAGAAGTTAGCATCTACAATGTATTGCCCTTACACCTCCTTCCCCTCTGCCTTCCTGTTTAGAATGACCCGTCTACTTTTTCATGACATGATTGTGTGCCAATATTATGTTTTCCCTGCTTCTTGTCGCCCAAAGTGAGAAGATCTCAGACTCCTCTGGCCTTATTCCTTCCCCTTCATCCCATGTTTCTTTCTAGTAGCTTTCCTATAAATTCATTCCAGCAGCCTAATGACCTTTTCCTTATACAACACCTATTACTGCACGCGTTACTTAAGTTGTGGTCTAACCAAGACCCTTTTGAGTGGAAGTATTACCGCCTTAATTCTAGAATCCGTCTCCCTGAGGATATATGACAACACTGCTTGGTGCTGTTGGAAGTTGCATTGCATTTGTACTCCTTGAAGGCTTAACAGTCGAGGCGCTAGTGCGTGTGTGAAAAGAGAATAAAGTTTTTTGCTTGAAGATCGTGCCTTCCTTTTGTGGTTCCGTTATAGTTCGTTTGGACTTGCGCTGACTGTTTGCTGCTGTCCCTGCCCTTTCACTCTTCTCTTAATGGCTCAGTCAAGGTGCGATCTACAACCAGTAATCTATGTTCTGCTCTGCTGAAATCATTATTCTGCTCTCTTCAGCTGATACTTCACATCAGGGTCATTGTGGTTAAAGTGCAATTGTTTGCATTTGTTTACATTAAGCCTCAACTTCCGTTTTTCTTCCTAGTCATTCGGTCTGCCTTCTCTACAATCTAACCCCATCTTCTGTTGCTGCACTTATCTTTCTGTCTTCATTACAGAGGTTGATGATGATCTCCATTTCCGCAAATATGATTGGAACAAACTCATTAAAGCTTACTAGAGCCAGGACAGTCCTCTGGTGCTCCACTAGTCACTGTCCTATTTCCTGACATTGGGTTTATCACCCAACCCTCTGTATCCTGCCATTTGACCATGATGTTATTCACTTAATAATTCTTGGCCCTGCCTACAACCCATCCAGTTTTCCTATCAGCTTTCTGTGTGACACCAAATCAAAGGCCTTGCTGAAGTCCAGGTAGACTACATCTACTACTATTTTCCCATCAAGCTCAACTGTAACATACTCATAGAACTGGATCAAGCCTGGCTGATAGCTCTTTCTGGCTGTGAAGCCACATTGGTTGATATCCTTGAGATTGCTGCCCTCTAGAAATGCTATCAGCCTTTCACTCAGGATTTTCTCCAAGACATTTCTCAAGATTGTTGTTAGCTAAAAGTCCTGCAGTTTCCTGGATTTTTCCTGATCCTCTTTCCCATACAAGGATACCAAGGGTACTATCTTCAAGTCTTCTAGCCTTTCTGTGCTAGTCAGTGCCCTCCTGAAAATTTCCATGGGGGTTATCAACAAATTGGCCACATTTTTGAGGACACACAAAGGCAGACAGTATGTACCCTCTGGACCACTTCCCTGTCTAGCCTGCTGTATGTTGACTGTTTTCCCATTCTGCAATGCCTACTTCCTAGTATGTCATCCTCACACTGTTTTCAACTGTGACGATGGAAGCAAAGTATTCATTCAGTACCTGTGCTTTTTCCAAGTCTTCTGTTATCTTTCTTCTTCTCACCATTGCTTTTGTCTGGCTGGCTCTGTCTTTCCTATTCTTCTTTCTGCTATGTACCTAAATACCCCTTGCTTCTGCTCTTGATCACTTATGCTAATTACCTTTTACCTTTAGTCTTTGCTACCCTTGCCATCTCTATTGCCTATTCACTGATGCCTTTGTACTGCCTCCACTCCCTGCCCCTCTCCTCCATTCCATTAGCACTAAATGCTAGCTTTACTTTCCTAGGAAACCATGTTGGCCTTCTTTTTCTGCGCTTCCTCACAAACTTGTCCAAACCCCTGAGTTTTCCATCCTTGACCCATTCCCAATGACAATTCCCATAGCATGCTTACTTTGTACATTTGGTCCCAGTCTCCTCTCTCACCCCTGACCACTTCCCTCTGCACAGCATACTTAACCTTTCTAAATCCCCACACAATTGTTTGTTGCCCTTTTTTCTTATCTTTATCTCCTATTTCAAACCCCAGGAAAAAAACAGTCCAAGTCCACCATTCGATAAATAGTTTAATAGCTCAGGACATAAACAGCATGACTAGCGGAACAAAGCTTTCGAGTAAAAGACTCTTCTTCAGTGTTTAATAAAATTGCCCTACCATAGCACAAGCATATATACAACAACACAGCCAATCAAAGTACAAACTTAATAACAGCAGCAATTACATCCTTAAAGTGCCAACATCTTATAAAAGTTCCCTTAAAACTAAGCCTCATTGAGGCTTATATTCTGTCATGTCTATCTTTTAAAATAGGTTTTATACTATTATTCACATTCAGACCTGGCATATGGTCAGCTCTAAAAAAATGAATCCATTTATATTCAACCAACTCTGTTTTATTTATTAAATCACCCCCATTTTTATTTTTAAACACAACTTGCAAAATTCTAAACGGGAATATATGCTCAGCACCTGCAGTTGCCATATGCTTAGCCAAAGCATTTGTAAAGACATTTCTACGAATGTCAGAATCAATGTGCACTTATTCTCTCTTTTAGTTTTTTATTTGTTTTACCAATATAAAAACATTGGCAGCATACAAGTTAGCAACATAAATCACATTTTCTGTGTTACATGTTCCAGCAGCTCTAAGTTCAAATAGCTTATGACTAATTGGGTATATAAAACTTAAGTCCATATTAATATCTACACAATGTGTCCAGTTATAACACGGTTTAGTGCCGAATTTATTAATGTTTTTTGTAGCACATTATCTCTCCTTATATCCTTTTAGCATAAATGTTGCTTTAAATTCTTTTCTCTTTTAAAAACAAAATGTGGTGTCTCACCTACTAGCTCAACCATTTCTTGACTGGATGTAAGTATAGTCCAGTTCTTTTTAATTATATGCTTAACAAGACCTGTGTGTTGATTACATTTCATCATATAGTTCAGTTTACCCATAGTTCTGTTTGGTTTGGCTCTCTCCACCTCAACATTGTCAGCCTTACCACTCAAACACGGTCTGGCTGTGTCATTCCTTAACCCAGTAACTATTCCCTTCATTTGTTGTACTATAACTTCATTATAACCCCTTTCCATAAGAGTCTGCATCTCATTCACTTCCAGCTCAAAAGTTACATCTTTTGTTGTTGTTGTGTCTTTCGGCTTTTCCCGGTTAGGGGTCGCCACAGTGGAACTCCGGTCCGCTAATGATTGGCAGTAGATTTTTACATGCCGCATTGCCAGCTCTGACGCACAATCTTCGACAAAGCTACGCCCATTCACGCATGTCTCCACACATAGCTGATAATCGAACAGGACAACGTCTTACTGTGAGGCAACAATGCTACCGCAGCACCACCACCGCAGCTGTACTAAGTTTATTAGCTAGCATAAGCTGTCCCTTTACTACCTCTTTAAAAATATGCTCGGAGTGTAAGCTTTGTGGGTGTACATACTTGCTAACCATCTCTAGAAATGACTATATCCAAAAAATGTATTTCATCCAAAGATGAGTTCACCTCAAATCTCAAAAAGTTTGTGGTAGTGTGTAAAAATTCTACAAATGCAGTAAGGTCTTCCTTAGTGCCATTCCATAACAGGAAGACATCATCCAAAAATCTTTTAACGAACACTAGATGTTCATTTTTATAACACTTCTCTACTTCTGAGAATATGTATTGTTCTTCCATTCTAGCTAGAACTATGTTAGCATAGGTGTTAGCTGTTGGTGTCCCCATAGCCACCCCCAGACATTGATGGTAACAGTCATCATTAAACATAAGTATGTTGTTATTCAAGACACAGTCCAACATAGAACATAATAGGTTCACTTTCATTGCATCATATCCCTTATGCACTATTAAATATACCCGTACTGATTCAATTCCATACTCATTGGGAATAATGGTAAAAAGGGACCTGATGTCCATAGTTACTAAAAAGATGTCAGAGGTTACATTTATTAGAGACCACTCGTTTAACATCTGTAAAAAAAATCACGAGTATCTTTAATATAACTATGGCAGTATTTCCAAGCAGGGGCGAGTTGTCTATCCACACATTTAGAAATTGCTACTGTAGCCCATTTCTTTCCTGACACAATAGGTCGCATTGGTGGCCTGACTAAACTCTTATACATTTTTGGTAGTCCATAAATGAAAGGTGTAACTGGGTTAACCATATACAAATAATTATATGTCTCTGGTGTAACTGAGCCGTCCATCAGTATTTCATATAAAAAAGTTTTAACCTTCTTAATAATATCAGATGTCAACTTCCAGTCAACTTTTACAAAAGTTGAAGTTAGTTTGTTTGTGTCTTTCGGCTTTTCCCGGTTAGGGGTCGCCACAGCGGAACTCCGGTCCGCTAATGATTGGCAGTTGATTTTTACGTACCAGCTTGTCAGGCCTGACGCACAACCTTCAACGAAGGTAAGCCCATTCACGCATCTCTCCACGCAGAAGACGCTCTAGCTGAGAATCGAACCGGACAGCGTCTTACTGTGAGGCGATAACGCTACCGCAGCACCACCACCGCGGTTGAAGTATCAGATAAAAATTCATTCATCCATTCATTGTATTGCACTACATCAAAGAAGTTAGTGTATCTTTTTCTTCACTACTAATGTTAAAAAACTTACTTCCTTTTTGATTAACAAAATAAAGCTCATACAGTTCTTGTTCACACATACTCTCAAAAGCTTTTACAGTGGGTGTACTGTTAGGTATAAATGTGCTAGTTTGTTTTAAACCATTATTAAACTGAGAATTTTTATATAGCAGCTTTAAATAATCATTTCTTGCAAAGCACCTTAGTTCAGTAAGCATGTCATTTAAATCACCTGCCACTGAAGGCACAAATGTTAAGCCTTTACTCAAAATTTTCAGTTGTGCTGCAGTCAGCAAGCACACAGTTTGATAAATTAAGCACATAAGTCACTATTGTCTTCAGGCCTTCATCTTTTTGTTTCTCAAATCTTGTCCTACCTTGCTGGTCTTGTAGCCTTTCTGGTCTGTTTCTTCTTAATGATTTCTCGTCTGTTTCTGACTGCTGCTTCTGTGACCTCTGACCCCTTCTTTCACTGCCACAGGTTTCTGCAAATTGAACCGCTGCTGTAAAAAATCACTCAGTTCATTTTCATTTTCACTACCCTTTTGAGTTGGCAAAATGGTAATTCTGTCAGCGTCTTCACTCTGAACATTAACAGAATTAATGTTATTGTTAGCTGGAACTTTACGTCTCACTGAAAGCTGTCCTTCAGTAGTAAAACTGTTTAATTCAGATGCAGCATTCCCACATTTTCCCGGCTGAAGCAAAGTGTGTGTAGGCCCTCCTACCTAATTTGCTGGTTGGCTCATTGATTCTGTTACTCGCTCATTCATTGGGCTGTCATCTTTGGGTCAAAAGAAGATATTTTTATTCATAAAGTCATTTATATCCCGTAGTAATTTACACTTTTTAACAGCAGTGAGCCTGTCTTCAAATCTCTTCAGATAGATAACAGGTTATTATATTCAGTAGTAATAGCAGCAAATTCAGAGTCATGAAGTAGCTCATTTTCTAGTACTTCTACTTCCTTAGCTAGCTCAGATTCATGCAGAGTAAAAAAGTCATTCATGAGTTTCATATATTCAGCTCCCAGCTGCAAGTTCATTTCTTGCCACTTTAATAGGAAATCTTGATATCTATTCCCATAAGTTCATAGGTTGGTACTAGGCTATCAGCCCTTGGGCCTACTATACAATCCTAGCCATAACAATTCCCTGGCTATTTCTTCCCACACTATTTACTTCCCTGCACCCCTGTCTAGCAGGGCGACTGACGTGATCCCCGGGGTGAATTTCCTTTCTCCCATCCAATCGTCAAGGTTCCTTTTGAAGAGGGCCAAAGTGGCACTCTGCTTGACATGTATGGGCAATCTGTTCCAGAGTCTGGGGAGTCTCTGGGTCAGGAACCTATCCCTCCAGCATGTTTTGTTTATTGTGATGACAAGGTTTAAATCCCTGCAACATGTGGCTCTGAGGGATTGGGATTTCTTTAAGTGTAGCATGTCCAACAGCTCTGGGTTTGACATGGCCTTGTATGTTAAGCAAAGATCGCCTCTGAGTAGACGATATGCGACAGAGTATAGCTGGAGTTTTTTAAGGCGGTCAGCGTAGGGCATCTGCTTTAGGCCTGTGATTCTTTTAGTGAGGTATTTCTGTGGCCTTTCCAGTTGTTGCAGATGTCTTGAGAGGTACATACCAAACGGGGCATTGTATTCTATAATGGGTCTAATGAGGGATGAGTACAGCGGGACAATGACCTCCTTTTTTCTGGATGAAAAGCCCTTAGTGATGAGGTGTGCCACATAGAAGGATTTCCTGACTGTTGTGGCGATGTGGTTATCGAAGGTGAGACCACTGTCCACCTGTGTCCCTAAGTCTCTTATCAAACTTTCGGAGTTTAGTGTACTGCCACCTATATGGTAATTCACGGATACATGTTTTTTCCCAAAGGGGATAACTATACATTTCTTGGCATTGAGCTTGAGCCCATGACTCTGGCACCAAGCATTGGTTTCTGTAAGGCCCTTTTGTAGAGTATCCACATCATTTGGGGATTCAATAATGGCTCCCAGTTTGCAATCATCTGCAAACTTTGTTATCCAGAGTCCCTTAGTGTTGGCTTGTACTTCAGAGAAGTAGATGCCAAACAAGAGCAGTCCCAGGACTGAACCCTGAGGTACTCCACTTGTCACTTGTCTGGAGCTGGATTTGGAGTCTGCTACTTTTACAGTGTGGGTTCTATCAGTAAGCCAGTTAGCAACCCATTGGGTGACGTAGGGATTAATGCCCAGTTTAGTAAGTTTATCTATGATTCCAGAGTGGGGGATGGTGTCAAAGGCCTTGGCAAGGTCTAGATAGGCTGTGTGGACCACCTTACCCTTGTCCATGGCTCTGGAGACTGATTTGAAGAAGTCAATCAAGTTCAGAAGACAAGATCGACCCTTCATGAACCCAAACTGGATGGGGTCCAGTGTTTAAAGGTTGCCAATGTCTTTGTTTATAAGTTCCATGATAATACGCTCCATGGCCTTGCAGAGAAGGCTTGTCAGACTGATGGGACGGTAGTTTCCGGGATCCAAGGTGGATCCCCCCTTGTGGAGTGGGATAACTGTAGCTGTGCGCCACTCAGTGGGCACGAAACCTGAGGTGAGGCTATGATTAAACATGACACTTAGGTGAGGTGCCAGTTCATATTGTAGTTCATGTAGTACACAGCCCGGGATGTCATCTGGTCCCATGGATGCTGTATTCTTAGCTTTGGAGAGTGCATTTTTTACCTGTGTGGCCGTTATTACCGGAATTTGTCAATCTTCTGGTATTGAGATGGGCCATTTAGGGGGTGAGAGGGAGGTGAAGTTGGCACTGAATCGATCTGCCAGGATATTGGCAATATCCTTGGGATAAGTATATTTAATGTCATTCTGTTTTAGCTCAGTGGGCATTTTAGTGATTCTAAGCCCTCTTGGAACAATATCCAACTTTAAATAAACATTAAAGCTTAGTCTCTGCCACTGTAGCCTCTTATACTGCTCCATTTTTAAATGCAGAGACTTAAGGGCTTGTTGCAAAATCACTATTTCATTATTAACATTCTTTTTACTTGTTGACATACCTTCTTCTAAATTGGTCCATGAATCCAGGAAAGGGTGATCATGAACCATTAACAGTCCTTTTAGTTTTTATAGTTGCTTCTACAGTACCTGGGGCATCATGTACCATAGCTGCAACACTACTAGAGCGTGTTGGCTGTACTTCCATCTACCAAACGTATTAGTTGAAGTAATCCACAAAGCAGGTAGCAATACAAAGTAACAGGTCTTCAGCAAATCAAAGGACTTGTATTAAACGCAGTCAGAATTCCAGGAAAAAACAGTCCAAGTCCACCATTCAATAAATAGTTTAATAGCTCAGGACATAAACAGCATGAATAGCAGAACAAAGCTTTCGAGTAAAAGACTCTTCTTCAGTGTTTAATAAAATTGCCCTACCATAGCACAGGCATATATACAACAACACAGCCAATCAAAGTACAAACTTAATAACAGCAGCAATTACATCCTTAAAGTGCCCAACAACTTAGAACAGTTCAAATGAAAATGAACTGAGTGATTTTTTTACAGCAGCAGTTTAGTTTGCAGAAACCTGTGGCAAGGAAGAACGTTACTGCATTTGTAGAATTTTTACACACTACCACAAACTTTCTGAGATTTGAGGTGAACTAATCTTTGGATGAAATACATTTTTTGGATATAGTCATTTCTAAAGATGGTGTATTTTAATTCCAAAATTCATAGGAAAGATGTACACGTTAGCAAGTATGTACACCCAGGGCCGGCCTTAGCTGAAATGGCGCCCTAGGCAAAGTAGTGTTCTGGTGCCCCTTAAGCCACACCCACACCACACTCATGAAACATCCCTATTTGCTCCACACCCACAGAGTCATTCCCCAAGAAAGCCACCCCAGTCATTTCCTTAAATTATTTAAATGCATAGGGAAAAAAAGATACCTTGTAATGTAGTTAAACTGCAACTACCTTTGCATACGTATTTTCTCCTTTAAATACCAGAGCCAGATCATTGTCAAATAGGGCCCTAGCAGGGTAACAGACTACCCCCCCCCCCAGAGCAGCCACTCCAGCAGCAACCCCCTCCCCCCAGAAGCAGCCCCCTCCTCAGCCACTCCAGTGTTCCATTATTTGGTTATTTCTCACCAGTTACCATGCATACTGTTCTCTTATTCGCTTCTGCAATGATTACAGATATTGAAATAAAATAGCACAAACACAGACAGCCATTTGCTAAATAAACAATACAGTCTCACAATGAAGAGAGACTTAGCATGAGCAGTAAACTTCTCTGCCCTTGAAACTCACATTCATTGAAATGGAAAAACTCACATTCATTGAAACGGCATGAAAATCCACATTCATAGAAATGCATCTGGCTAGAGGAGAACTGAGTTTACCTTTGGGCTGTTTTCAAAACAGACTCCTTGCACACATTTTTAGGGCCATGCATACACGTACTTATTCTTGGATTCACTTTCCCGATTGTACTGAATTATATTCCTTGTATAATACAGTACCGCTTGTTAGAGTATGTTTTAAATTTGCAGTTTTAAACATTCGTTTAATAAGCAATGAAACAAAATGTATGAACCAATAACTACCCATTTCAAAAAATGTCTAAAATAAAAGGCCACTCAAGACTTCTGTCATTACACACACACACACACACACACACACAAAACCCTCCCTTAGATAAAGCTGACAACAGTCCAAAATTCTTCTCTATCTACATGGAAATCTGCACAGAGAAGGGAACAGAGATCAGAAACTAACCACAGACCTTGGAGATGTGTAGCAGAAAGCTTAACAACCATGCCATGATGTTATGTTACTACAGTGAGAACCAAAGTCTAATCTTTAATAACTTGAAGGGGAATGCAAGTAATACAAAACCATAAGAGTGAGACAGACAACACACACAGAATTCTGCACAATAATAAAAGAATCAGAAATAAATACAAAAGGGGATTTAAAAAAAGTCAACATTACTCCAGCAGAATGTTAAACACACCAGATCTCTCCTTGGTAATTAATGATACTCCACACCTACTTGTGACATACCTACTACATTAAAACCACACTTTCAACACGTGCAAAGCTATATGCCAGTAGAGATGCACTTGAACTATGTACCTCCAACAGGAAAAAAAAAGATTCTTTATAAAAATAAATTCTAAACATCCATCAAACACAAATATTAAAGCCATGTATAGTGAAAAGGTTACAGTTTCATTGACATCAAGTACAAAGACCACATGTAAACATTTTAATTGTTTACCTTTAGTCCTACTAGGCTAGTGGCATTGTACTCAATAATGGGTCTTATAAGGGAAGAATACAGGGATGTTATGTATTCTCAGATCATAGGGATCATGGGAAGTGCAAGGCTAGTGAGTCCTGTGACTATTATGCCCTGCCAGTTCCCACCCTATATTGTACCTTTCATTTCATGGAGGGGTGGGCCAGCCAAATCCAGGGTTAATTTATGAATACCTATCCAACTATCTAGGTCCCATTGTATTATATTGCTTTTATCTGCAGCAGGAGGTGATGGAGAGATGCTGAGTAAAGAATATGTTTTTCCACATTAAATTTAATTAGCCTACTGAAGCATGTTTAGATGCCCCATTCTGGTATTTGTGTGACTGCTTGATCTGTGAAGGTGCAAGACATTCAGGACTACTGGGTCCCTGATTGCTCGGAAGGCAAATTATACATCACCTCTGAGCATGTAAGATACAGAAAAGAGGGACTGTACCTCTAGTCTTTTTATGGTAGTTTAGGGATTTTAAGCCCTTTATTCCCTTTGTTAGGGACCTACAAGATATTTCCAGCTGTTTGACGTGTCTCATGATGTACATCCTAAAGGGGACATTGTGTTCTATAATTGGTTTGATTAGTGTTGACTACATGGGGACAGTAACATCTTTAAATGTGCATGGCATTCATTTATTTATTCTCTTTTTCTGGGGTGTGCTATCTGAGCTGTAGACAAAAGCAACTTCTCTCTTCACTTGTTCATAGTAAATTCTGGCATTAAGGGCTAGTGTGCATATTAGTGAAATAAATGCAGAAATGTCATCTCTAATTTTTTTAATATGCTAGCAGGCAACAAGATGGTGGTGCTAGCTGTGCTGTGGATTATAGTATCTGGGCCTTTTTGTTTGCTCTACTTAAAGTCTGACATTACGGGCTATGTACATTTGTGTAAGATAATTTAGAAGATATATATTCTGTTTTTTATGATGGGGCTGGCTGTGCTGTGGGTAAAAGTAAGTTGTCGCCATCATTTGATGATGTGCTTTTTATGTGCCTTGCATAAGCAGTCTGTATGGTATACATGTAAGGAAACCAGTTATTGATAGTCAGATGGTACAACATGGCACTGGTATCAGCTGTGATCTATTAATGCCATTATGTTGAACTGCAAGATTTCATTGTGTAACAAGAAGTTGATGCGGCCTAACATCTCCCTGTGGTGAATGTGCCTAAGTTTTCTTTATCAGTGGAATGGAGATTGCACAAATATGGATGTGTACTTGTTTTGAGCTACTTTCTGTTGTCCTGCCATCCTTAGATGTGACTGTTTTGTGACACAAACACCATGTGAATATTACTGTGCCTCTTCAGTTTAAAAACTGGTTTCCTCTGTGATACCTCATCTGATGTTATTGTTAGGATTCCAGTCTGTGACGTAAGAGTTCCCATGCATATGCATCACTAAATATGATATACATAGCTTGCTGTACTGTGCATATATACAGTCATTTTTCTGCCTCCTGAGTACAAAATTATTTGCCCATGAAAGTGTGCACATGTGACTACACATACATACAGACACAGATTTGTTAGTGCATGTGTTCCTGTGTGGGTGTGTGTAGTATTTCATGGTGTTAGGATACAAGTCAAAGAAGATCTGTTCACACATATAATCAAATGCTACCACTCAAAAAGATTATCATAAAAAACGCTTGTTTACCAATATAACATAAGAAACTTTAATTTAATGACACACAGCATTTTCATCCTAAAGACATACAGGACTTCATCAGAAGTAGTAGCCATTATAGAATCCAAGCAATTTATATAAAAATCAATTAATTACATAATTTCCCAAGGAATTTAAACAATCAACGCCATCCTACTACTTTAATAATAAATTATGATGAAAATACTATTTAAAAACATAACAGTTAAATACATAGTAGGAAATAAAATAAAACCATGTAAACTTGTGTTCAAAATGTAAAAATGACCATATGCAAATATATTTCAAAATAAATAAATATGGAAATGTTGACATATCAAACCACAATACCACAACAATAACCTTAAAACTAGTTCATTTAAAACCACATGCAAAAATATTTTTTAAGTTATAAGATACATTTATAAAATATATAATGTTTATAAGCTGGCTGCTCTTAATTCAACTACTGGAACTATAGAAATACAATAATTTAAACCAGGTTTGTTACCAGAGTCCAATACTAGCTGCCAGCATAACTCTTTATAGTCTAATTTTGTTTCCCAAGGACCCCCCCCCCCTTTGGGTCCCTACCTATTCGTTATAATACACAAAATAAATAGCCATTATTTTTGCACTGTAAACTGTGTTTAAACAAAGCATTTCTTTCCTTCCTCCTAATAATTTCATACATATGCTCATAAATTCTGTTAGGATATAAACCACCTTGAGTATTTGAATATTTACATCTTACAAACATGTTTAATGTGTTATATGAATTATTTTACATAAGAATGAGTCAGTTTGTACTTTACATCAGATATTCATCATCAGTAAGTTGCTGGCAGGACAGATTAAACAATGTTTGCTACCTGCAGCTTCATACCTGTATCCATGGTTTTGTCCAGTAAAAGAGCCTTGGTCTGTAATCAGGCCACAGTGGTTACAAAATGTGAATTATCTATCCTCTTCATTTCTCATCTGTTCTGACAACCTGACTCTCTGCTTCTTCGTTCATAGACAAAACATGACATGAATCATAGTTGCCTTATATCAAAAACTTCAAAATGCTTACTGCATCTTACACTTGCAGTCAGTTCTAAAGATTGAGAACTACAAAGACTGTTTCTCCTTACCCTAAAATAACATTAAATTGTGTCTGCATGTCAGTCTTAAAGAGCAGATAGAAGGCTGCATTAACCTGAACTACATATAGGCTTTATAGTTATGACTGGCACTGCAGTTTACAGAACTGAGGAGCAAAACCTGCAGACAGCTTTCCTACAAAGGGTCAGCACAAAGAGTCAAGATATAGGTTCAAAGGTTTATACTAGGCTATCTGCCCTAGAGCATTTATAAGCCTAGCCAGAGTGTGTTTGGCTTTCGCCACCCATTTTAAATTAATTTTGCTCTGCCCTTTTTCGAGGTTAGTATACTGTGCCTCTGTCTAACAGTGACACAGAAGTGATACCCGGGGTAAACCTACAATCTCCCATCCACTCATCAGGATTCCTCTTGAAGAGAGTCAATGAGGGACTCTGCCTAACCTGGACTGGGATTTTATTCCAGAGTGAAGGGAGCCTCTGGGTTATGAATATGTCCCTCCAGCATGTCCTATTTATTTCAGTGCTGAGGTTCAAGTCTCTCGAGCACGTAGCTCAATGGGATTTGGATTTTCTGAGGTGCAGCATGTCCATTAATTCTGGGTTGGACATGGCTTTATACGTCAGACACAGATCGCCTCTGAGCAGGCGGTATGCCACTGAGTAGAGCTGGAGTTTCTTTAACCGGGCAGCATATGGCATCTGTTTGAGCCCTTTGATCCTCTTGGTGAGGTACTTTTGGGGTCTTTCCAGTTGCTGCAGGTGTCTGGTAAGGTACATCCCAAAAGGGGCATTGTATTCAATTATGGGCCTGATGAGGAAAGAGGCACGATGACCTCCCCTGATCTAGATGTGAATCCCTTCATGATTAAGTGGGCTATATAAAATGTTTTTCTAACCACTTTGGCCACGTGGTTGTCAAATGAATGATTGCTATCAACTTGGGTCCCCAGGTCCCTAATTACTTCTTCTGTACTTAATGGATTACCACCTATGTAGTAATTTGTGGGCACTTTGTTTTTGCCAAAGGGGATGACTATACACTTTTTGGCATTTAGCCTGAGGCCATGGCTCTGGCACCAGTTGTCTGTTTATATGAGGCCCTTTTGGAGAATACTTGTGTCAACTGGAGAGTCGATTATGGCACCCAGTTTGCAGTCATCTGCGAACTTGGTCAGCCACAGTCCTTCCGTGTTGGCCTGTACCTCCGAGAAATATATACTGAACAAGAGAGGTCCCAGGACTGAGCCTTGTGGGACGCCACTTGTAACTGGTTTGGAGTCTGACATGGCTCCAGCAATTCTAACCATGTGGGTTCTGTCCTTGAGCCAGTTTGCAACCCGTCTAGTGACATAGGGGTTTATATTTAAGCTGGTGAGCTTATCTATAATGCCCGAGTGGGGTATTGTATCGAAGGCTTTTGCGAGGTCCAGGTAGGCTGTGTGGACCACCTTCCCCTCGTCAATGGCCTTGGTGACTGTTTCAAAGAAATTGACCAGGTTTAAGAGGCAGGATCTGCCATTAACAAAGCCGAACTGGGTAGGATCCAGTGTCTGTATTTCCCCAATATCTTTATTTATGAGATCCATGATGATCCTTTCCATAGCTTTGCAGACCAAGCTAGTCAGGCTTATGGGGCGATAGTTTCCAGGATCCGTTGAGGCACCACCTTTGTGGAGAGGGACCACTGTTGCTGTATGCCACTATTTGGGTACATGTCCTGTAGTAAGGCTGAGACTGAACAGTAGTTTTATGTTTGGGTTTAGCTCTTCTTGGAGTTCATGTAGGACGCAGCCCGGGACACCGTCTGGTCCCATTGATGCTATGTTTTTTGCTTTGGAGAGGGCGGCTCTTACCTGAGCATCTGAGATGTCAGGGGGGCAGCACTCTGCTCTGATAGATATTTGCCCTTTTGGTGGGGGGGGGGTTTGCGCTGAACCTGTCAGCTGGGATGTTGGCAATGTCTGTGGGTTAGGTGTATTTTTTGTCATTTTGGACTAATTCTGAGCATATCTGGGAATTTCCACCCAGGTTCCTAACATAACTAAAGAAAGCCTTGTGATTATCCTTAGTGTCCTGTGCAATTTTTCTCTCGAAGCTGGCCTTAGATGATTTTATGAGTGCCCGTTTTTTGCTAATACTGATCAGAGATGCCTTCCCTTTTTGGGATTTTGCTCTATCATGTAGTAGCTTCCTCCTTCTATTGTATAGTTTGTTTGTGGCTGGGGTCCACCAGACAGGACGTCTCTCTTTGGAGGATTGGGTCTTGGTTTTATTTGGGAATGCATAATCCATGCATTCCTGAAGGTGTTCATAGAATGCATTTATAAAGGATTCTGCGGTCTGGGCCATATTTTCCACAGGCCCGGGGGCTTTGAAGGATTCCACCTCGGTTTTGAGGAGTGTGAAATTTGCTTTAGAGAAGTTTTTCACTGTGGTTTTCTGGGCAGGGGGTGGGGTCAGGATGTGAATATCCAGTGAGATTAGTTTATGGTCTGATCTTACCAGTGAGGGATACACTTCTGGTCTGGAGCATAGAGTCCCCATGTTGGTGATGATCAGGTCCAGTATGTTTTCCCCTCTTGTGGGAGCGGTAACAAGTTGTTCCATAGCATTTGAGTTTATAAATTCTAGGAACCTTTGGGCTAGGGTGTTGGAGCTAGAGTAATGCTCCCAGTCTATGTTTGAGTAGTTGAAGTCGCCCAGTATAATGGTGTTGGGAGAGGCCTTCATATTTTCCAGTGTTCTCAGGAAGGCCGAGTGGGGTTCCTGGGTTTGGGAGGGTGGTCTGTAGCAGGCTATAAACTGGAAGGCAGTTTTACCCACTGTTAGTTGCACATGGATATTCTCTGATGCATCGTGCTGTGCCACCAACCTGGAGGTGTGGGTATCTTTGACGAATATTGATACTCCCCCTCCTTTTGTGGTTCAGTCCAAGTTTTGGGGCTGAAAAGCATGGTATGAGGTATAACCTGATAGTGCTGGGGTGCTCTCGGGAGCCTTGAACCAGGTTTCTGTTACTGCACAGATATCGATGTTCTCCATGCTAAGGAGAGTTTCAAGTGCGTGCATCTTGAAGTTTAGACTTCTGGCATTGAGTAGCATTACTCTTAGTTTCTTATCCCTTGTGATACCTATGGAGGTGGGTTTGTCTTTTGAGCCTTGCCTAAAAAAGGCACTATGGGGGTAGCAAGAGCCTTTGCCAATATCCAAAAGCCCAGGGGTAACAGGTGCAAGCCATCCCTAGCGAAGCATCGTGGCTTGTCGAGCATGTCATCCCAGGCTGACAGGCATTGGATCCCCTTTGAATGACACCAATACTTAAGCCAATTGTTGAAATTGATCATCTTGTCTTCATATTGTGGCATCATTCTTGGTGAGGGTAAGATGCTACTCAAGGTCAGGGTCATACCGGCCTGGGCTACATGCTCAGAGAGCTCCTCTATGTCTCTTTTCATGTAGTCCAGGGAGGTATGTCATTCACACCAGCATGGACAATGACTGAGTCATATTTGTACTTGCCTTGGAGTGACCTGAGTGCTTGTGTTATGTGGCGGATCCTAGCACCCGACAGGCAGCTTACCATGACCTTCTCCTTGTTCAGCCTGGTGAGCGGGACGTCAGTGTGCCTGATGATAGTCACCTATTACAAGTGTATCAGGTGTGTTGTTTAGCCTTAAGGGCTGTGACTGTTCAGCACACTGGCTTTGTGAGCTATGTGTTGCACGTGTTTTGTTTTGGAGTAGTGGTTGCTTGGGTGTCTGCTTTGGAGGTCTCTGCTGCTTAGGCAGATTTTTATTTAGAGCCTCCGAGTATGTTTTTGTATGTTTATGTGTTTGGTTTGCTGCCGTGGTAGGTCTATGTGAGACTGGAATTGTAGTGAGTGTGGTTTCCTTCTCTTCCTGAATGGTTACGCCAGTACTGAGATGAGAGAGCTTAGCCTCCAGTTTGGCTATATGGTTGCATCTCTCACATGTGTTGGAATTTGTTGAGAGGAGGAGAGGGTTGTCTGTGTACATGAGGCAGTTGTAACATTGCCTCAAGATTCCCAGATTCACCAGCTGGACCGGAGAGGAGATTGACAACTGACCTTTGGACATGCTAAAATAGTATTGGGAATTCCTTTATAATTGAAAAAAGGTCCAATGGGGAACAAGGTACTCAAGGGGAGTTTGTGAGGGTGTAGTGCTTTTAATTTTTTAGTGCTGACTTATATAATTGCTTTAGTGAGCAAGTGCCAGGTAACTTAAATGCAATGTGTTACAGGTAACTTAAATGCAAAAACAACAAACAGTAACTTTCTTTCAAGTGAAACAAGGAAATAAGTACAGTAAGCAATGCAGATATCACTAGGGATCCACAGAAGCGCTGAAAAGCCGCGTTTTAGGTGGAAATAACAAGCAAACAAACAACAACCATACAAACAAAGCTAGATTCAGCAGGCCTGGATCTAGTCTATGCTACAGCAAACAAGGTGTACCAATTTCAGTAAGAAACAGTTCAAATATGCAGGCACTATAAGCCTTTAACCAGAAATCCCCAGCTCAGAAGGGCAGAGTCCTGCCTCTCCTCCCACAAGAGTGCAGACTACAAACCTTCTTATTGCAAAATAACTGGCCTGAAGCCCAAGTGCTTAAACCAGAACTAATACACTTTTAAAATAACAGACACTGAGCCCTCAATCAGCAGTTCCCAACTTAGAAGGATGTAAGATACCTGTCCTGCCACCACAGTGCAGGCCACAAACCTTCCTAATGTAAAACAACTGGTCTGAAGCCCAAGTGCTTAATCCAAAAGACTTAGAATGATAGCTACACTTTAATCAAGTTACTACCAAGCAGTAATAAATACAATTTAATACTTTAAAGAATGCCTGGATTAGTGCTCAAGTTATACAAACAAAGCTAGATTCAGCAGGCGTGGATCTAGTCTATGCTGCAGCAAACAAGGTGTACCAATTTCAGTAAGAAGCAGTTCAAATATGCAGGCACTATAAGCCTTTAACCAGAAATTCCCAGCTGAGAAGGTATATGATGAACGAGAAAAAATGAAAGGTAGGGTTCTGGCGCAGCGGCACCCGTGCCCATCCTCTAAACATAACATACCTTTCCTCCTTACAGCAGACTCTCGAACCACACAAAGTAACTTTTTTTTTTTTAAAACTGTCTTAGTAAGTGAGAGGATGCTGACCCCCCCTCCCCCATAGTTCCGGCTTACAGTTACACTTCAGCAGGGCGCCAAGATGAGCGCAAACCTTTGTTAATTAAAATAAATAAAAACTGCACCCTTTAAGAGGCTGGCCTTTACAGTGCCCTAGGCGGTCGCCTAGTTCGCCTATGCCTAAGGCCGGCCGTGTGTACACCCACAAAGCTTACACTCCAGGCATATTTTTAAAGGGGTAGTAAAGGGGCAGCTTATGCGAGCTAGTAAACTTGGTACAAAAGATGTAACCTTTGAGCTGGAAATGAAAGAGATGCAGACTCTTTTATGGAAAGGGGTTATAATGAAGTTGTAGTACAACAAATGAAGGGAATTGTTACTGGGTTAAGGAATGATACAGCCAGACCGTGTTTGAGTGGTAAGGCTGACAATGTTGAGGTGGAGAGAGCCAAACCAAATAGAACTATGGGTAAATTAAACTATATGATGAAATATAATCGACACACAGGTCTTGTTAAGCAAATACTTAAAAAGAACTGGACTATATTCACATCCAGTCAAGAAGTGGTTGATCTAGTAGGTGAGACACCACATTTTGTTTTTAATAGAAAAAAGAATTTAAAGCAACATTTATGTTATAAGGATATAAGGAGAGATAATGTGCTACAAAAAAAAACATTAATAAATTCGGCACTAAACCATGTTATAACTGCACACATTATGCAGATACTAATATGGACTTAAGTTTTAAACACCCAGTTAGTCATAAGCTATTTGAATTTAGAGATGCTGGAACATGTAACACAGAAAATGTGATTTATTTTGCTAACTGTGTATGCTGCCAATGTTTTTTATATTGGTAAAGCAAATAAAAAACTAAAAGAGAGAATAAGTGCACATTGATTCTGACATTCGTAGAAATGTCTTTACAAATGCTTTGGCTAAGCATATGGCAACTGCAGGTGCTGAGCATATATTCCCGTTTAGAATTTTGCAAGTTGTGTTTAAAAATGAAAATGGGGGTGATTTAATAAATAAAACGGAGTTGGCCAAATATAAATTAATTATTTTTTTAGAGCTGACCATATGCCAGGTTTGAATGTGAATAATAGTATAAAACCTATTCTAAAAGATAGACATGACAGAATATAAGCCTCACTGAGGTTTAGTTTTAAGGGAACTTTTATAAGATGTGGGGCACTTTAAGGATGTAATTGCTGCTGTTATTAAGTTTGTACTTTGATTGGCTGTGTTGTTGTATATATGCTTGTGCTATGGTAGGACAATTTTATTAAACACTGTGAAGAAGAGTCTTTTACTCGAAAGCTTTGTTCTGCTATTCATGCTGTTTATGTCCTGAGCTATTAAACTATTTATCGAATGGTGGACTTGGACTGCTTTTTTCCTGGAATTCTGACTGCCATTCATCTAAGTTCTTTGATTTGCTGAAGACCTGTTACTTTGTAGTGCTATTTCAAGCCCCACAGTGACATGATCACTATTGATTAACACTGCCTTACCTGGGCATCCATAACACACTTAGCATTGATCATGTCCAGAATTCTATTCTTTCTGGTACAGGCCTGCACCAGTTTACTGAACCTCTCATGGTTAAAGATCTCAGTTAACTTCTTCCCCCTCTCTGCCCTGGAAGTTAGGTTATCCAAGACTGATCCTGACAGATGTAAATCCCCATAAGTGCTACCCTCTTCTTCCTGCCCAACGCATTTATTATCTCCTCAAGTTTCTCTTCCTCATATCTTGCCATGCATATTTGTCCTTGCATTTATCTGTATCTCAATAATTCAACATGCCTGAACACTTATTAGTAAGGGGGGGGGGGGGTCACCTGTGTTTTTAGGACAGCAAAAGCAAGTATGATGCCTAACAAGCCCACTGCTTCTGATAAGTGTCAGTGTTCTGGTTATGACAGTAACTTACATACTCTCAGTGTGCTGTGATACACCTACCTAACCTTGTAGAGTTAGTCTTAAAAATACCTTTCAAGCAGTTAATAAGTATATGCTATTGCATGTATGAAGATGTTATGCAGAGTCTATATAAAGACCCACTAGGGTATTCTCAAAACTACATAGCTTGAGAAAAAAGTGATTGGCTCCAAGTATATAAAAATAAACAGCTCAAGTATACAAAATAACTAGATACATGTATCTGATGCTGAATATGTTTTGTGCAAATACAAAACATAAAGCACATAAAAAAATATTTTTTTTGCAGGGAGGTCAATTCCTATAACAGTCATGTGGGGGATCTTCACCCTATACCCCTTATTTTAATATTCTGATTCAGATATTGCTGTAACTTTAAGAAAAAAGTGATGAGTAATATATAACATAAAATGGTCTAGTCTTTTTCTCCAACAGACTGCAATGTTGGCAAAGAAAAAAAAACAATGCACTGCAAGTAAACTTGTATCGCCTCTGTTTGGAAGGATCAAAGAGATGTAAGCATTAATTATTTTCACCAATAAAACAAAAGTACTGTGAAATGAGAAATGTTGTATTAAGCAAATGACAGGCACCTCAACATAATGGGAACATGCATCTGTGCAGTTAGAGTTCAAATAAATAAACCTGAAAAACAAAAGTACTTAACTGCCTATTATTAGTCACATGGACACTGTACTCCTCCTCGAGGTAATCAGGGCTACAACTTCTGTACATGGCAGTGACTGCCCTATCTTTTATGCCTCCTATATATCTATATAAAAGTTTCTGTTTTATTTTTGCTTATTGTATAATTATTTTTCTTAAAATATTTTGTATTACTTCAGAGCTTTTCTCTCCAGGCCTTCACTGAAAACATGCTTCTGCCGAGTCAGACTTTCCTGGTAATCAAATGTCAACCGATAAATAAATAAATAAATATGGTGTAGCAAATAATTGTTCATAAGTTTTGAATCCATAGTATCCCATTCCTCCAAGGCTTCAAAACGATTAGCAAGTGGTAACGGTGAGGCAAACAGTTTGTGCTTTGCTTAACAACTTGCCTGATGGCCTAACCTGGGATATGGTGAATGCAGTGTGTTTGTGCCTTAATTTTCTCCTTCTCTGGAAATTTAGACAGCACGTTCAGCATTTGCCACTGCAGTTACTTTTGGTATATAGCTCAGGTCTGTGCTTCTCTTCCTGTGTCCCACAACACCAACGCTTCCACCGCTTAAACCAATGATGGTGATGTCACTGAATCAAACTGAACTATAATGCCTTCTAAAGCAGAGAGTTGTTCTGATTCCTGCATTTCACTAGGAAATTTTCCAGTTCCATGGGTAGCTCAAATGTACTTGTGTACTATGCTGCTTTAGCTGTTGTGTGGTTGGGAACCTCAGATGGAATAATATCTCAATAGTCTTTGATCACATCAAGGCTGGAATGTATACTGCTGCAATCTGCTGTGATGCTCACTGAACAACCAGCTACATTTATTTTATTTAGGTCTAACCTAGCTTTCTGTAATATGGCATATTTTCCTGTTTGGTGGAACAGTTTAGAAAACATCCATCTTTTCAGTTCTTGCAGCAATTCCTTGTACCTTCTCTATATGCACCTTTTCTTCAGTATTTAAAAATGCTGTTAATATTGGTGGCTAGTCACTTTAAAGCAAGGAAGGGGGTCTGCAGGAAGCAAATTAATGGGTGGGGCTAACTGGAATGGGATAGGATATTTTAAAGTTATCTTTGACTATGGTTGTAATTTTATGTAAATAACCAGTTATACATTACAACACATGCTAAATACCCTTGTAGTAATAGATCTCCTCTTCAGAATGCATGCCAAAGTTAGTTTGAGAAAAAGTTCATTTCAGTCCTATGAAATGCTTAAAAAGGCTTACATCTGAAAACCAAATACATGTAGTATACAATGGGTCAAGTCCAAAAGATTTGTGGATGCTGATGGAGTGCACCAAATTCAGCACAAGCTGAACAAGGTAAACACAAGGTAATATGCTAATGCCCCAGTACTATGACAATGCTACCAGAACATAGTGCACCTAGAACACACGGTCAGTAATGTTGGCACACTGGCATGCTAGACCTAAAAACGCATGCCTAACAAGCAATGTCCTTAAGTAAATACAGTCCCATTTGCAAGGCATGTCTGATATGTACACAAAAAAATTATTTTCCTCCGATATGAGACAAAGGGTTGACAGAACATAAACTTATATCAGTAATATCACCAGTATGCTATAGACATTTGCAATATATTGTGGAATTCATCATAAAATGCAATGGAAAACATAAAATAATTGTACACATATCACAATCCACAAAAAAGTACATAAAAAAATAATAATTTTTGTTGAAGTGGTATACACAGCCACATTGCCACCATTAACTGTGATTAACAGAAGAATGGTGTGGGACATGTATGGGGAACATAAGTAATGCACATACCTCAGGAAGTAGATCCATAAAAAAGCAGGAGGGTGAGGGTTAAAAGGAGGTGCATGCAAGAGGGATGAGTGAATAGGAAGGACCAAGGGAGAGTCAGAGGTGCATGGGTAATTTATTTTTTTATAGAAAAATGCAACTTTTTCATTTTTGGGAAAAAGAAGGATTGGAAAAGACTTGGCAAATGAAGGAGGGGGAAAAATAAGTAAAAAAATATAACAAATAGCACACCACAGGCTATACAAATGTAGGTAATAAACAAAAAGGGAAAGTATGGTACACAGACAACACACATATGGACTGCACAACATAGGTTAAGGAAAGTGAAAGAACAGCGTAGGGATGCAAACCAGCCATAGTTCACCACAGTAATAAATTATGCACCTATGCACAAAGCAGTGTATTGATGCCACAAGCTGTATGACAGTCATACAAAAAGCAGTAGCACTGATTTATTTTATTTTATTTTACATTTGTTAACCGGGAAAGCACGACTGGACACAGGTCCATTTTCAGCATTGACCCGGGGAGATAAGCTCCAAACAGCACATACATAGAATAACAGGAAATTACATGGAACATTCGTTTCATGTTATGAGAGCTTTCATTGCATACACACAAGGAGAGATGATACATACAGTATGGAATACATTAAATTAACAGTTCATACAAAAGTCAAACATTGAGGTATAGAGTATCAAAAGACATCTACTTAAAAGACCTAAAAAGAGGCAGTATTATGTATGAAACAGACTGTCTGAGAGTAGTTGGGGGTACAGAGGAGTTATTTTTTTAAGGGTTAGCCTGGTGAATGGCATGAGCATAGCCAATTATACTGAAAATGTTTTTTCAGGAGTTTTTTAAACTGAGTAGTGGAGGTAGTAGAAGTTGTATAGCTTGGTAGGGTGTTCCATTTTTTGGCAATGGTGCTGGCAAAAAGGGATTTGCCAGCATCATTTCTATGCTTGATGACTGTCATGAGGTTCTGGTTGCTGGATCTAAGGTATCTAGTGGGGATGTATGGTTGTATGTTCCTGTAGTGCAGGAGTTAGGTTGGGAAAGTAGTAGAGTTTGTGAGCAGTAGATAGTTGGTTGAGTAGTAGTATATGAGGTAGCTCCAACCAGTTGACTTGCTTAAGTGACATACAGTGATGGGACCTATAAGGAGATTCAGTAGCAAATTTAGCGATTTTGTGGTAACAAGATTCCATTTTATTTAGGTCGGTTTGCCGGAGATTAGTTAAGATGGGAGAGGCATATAAGAGGATAGATAGGAGATGGGTCCTTGCAATGGTTGCTTTGGTGTTATTAGTCATAATGGTTTTATTCCTATAAAGGAGTCCAAGTTTTTTGTTAACCTTCTTGATGGTTTGAGCAATATGGCTGTCGAATTTAAGATTGTTGTCAATTTCAACACCTAGCAGTTTTGTGTGTGTGGTAGGGCTGATTTGAGCATTGTCTTTGGATTTGATGGAGAAGCTATCACTTAGGGGTGGTGATTTTCCTGGGCCAAATATGTTTGTTTTTTTGGGGGATTGAGAAGAAGTTTGATATTTGCGAAACATGCTTCTGTAAGGGTGAAGTAGTTCTGGGTTAAAGATTGAAGTTCATGTAGTGTGGAGGTGGCGCAAATAAGGGTAGTGTCATCTGCATATTGTACTACTGACACAGAGGTTGAGGATAAAGTGATGTGGTTAGTATATAAGGAGAACAGTAAGGGACAGAGAATAGACCCTTGAGGGACTCCTATGATAACTGGCAATAGGGGGGATAGTTGGTCTTTCGAGAGAACCGTTTGTTGATGGCCGGATAGGTAGCTGTTAAACCAAGCAATAGAGGAGGGGCTTATGTGTATGCTAGAGAATTGAGAAGAATGCTGTGGTTAACCATATCAAAGGCTTTTGATAAGTCTAAGAATATGTAGGATACAAACAGACCATTGTTTCTGTGGTGGTTAACTATATCCATGAATGATAGGGGGACTGTGGTGGTGCTGTGAGATGGTCTAAAGCCATGTTGTGAAGCAGAGAGAAGGTTGTTATCTTTGAGGTGTTGCATTAGTTCAGTGTGAACCACTCTTTCTAATATTTTGGACAGAGGTGATAGGATTGCAATTGGATGATAATTGGTCAGCTCTAAAGAGTTTCCCCCTTTGTGTAGTGGAATGATGTGCAAGGTTTTCCAGGAGGTGGGTACTTTGTTTTCCAGCAGTGATCTATTTATGAGAGTAGAGACTGGGTAGGCTATGGCATCAGCTGATATCTGAAGGAAGTCTGCTGGAAACTTATTGGCTGCTAGTGTGGTTGGTTTTAGTTTTTTGAGGAGCTTAGAAATTACCCTGATGGACACAGAGTGGAGGTTGAAAGTGGGGATGTTGGTTTGAGTGTTGAGAAGGGTGGGGGTATTTGTTGGTGTGGGACTACTGGTACTGTACTGGGCACTGGCCAGGGTTTGGACAGGTTTGGTAAAGAATTGTTGAATTTTGTGGGAATGTCTTCAAGATTGCTAGGTAGCACTGGGGATGGGGTGGTGGTTTTTCTTGGGTGGAATGTGCTATTTAATGTGGCCCAAAATTTCTGGGGGGGGGGTATGAGCATGTTTTTCCTGTATGTTTTTGTAGTAATTGGCTTTGTCTAGTTTGATTTGCTTTGGGAGCACTGACTGGGAAAATTGGACCTTGCAGTACACATCGCTACTCAATAGGCTGTCTGCAGTGCAAGTATAGCCCACTCAACAGCAAGGCAGACTGGATCCACAAATGCAAATGTAGGATCACACAAGCAGAGGTCAGATTAGAACCCTCAGCCTATCATTTAAGAAGGAACATCTATGCACAAAGCAAAGCAGCAGTACTGCAGCAAATATGATAACTAGCTGCATAATGGTCAAATAAGCATAATAAATTCACAGCTGGGCAGGAGACCTGTGATGCCATTGTCCCAGAGGGGGCTGCATGCCAAAGACAACACAGATGGTAGTAAGTTATACAATGATGTTATGTGTTATACAAAACTGTAATGTCCAAAATGCTCAGCAATTACATTTCTAACAAAGCCATAGAAAGCTATGCTGCCATGCATGATGGTCATGGTGATGTGGATACACTGGACTACAGCAATGAGTGATGACAGATGAACAGCATCAAATCTCTTCAGTAAAAAATAAGCAGAAATATTGACAATTACAACACAAGAACATGTGTCACACCAGTATATATAGCACAAATATGGAAACCTCACAATTTCCAATACAGTCCAAATGTGAGATCCACCATTACCCCCTTGCAAAAAGGTTGTGTTTCTACTGACCCCAGGAACTACAGACCTATTTGCCTGACTAGCCTTATCTACAAAGCCGTGTAGAGAATCATCATGGATTTTATCAACAAAGATATAGGAAATTTCCAAACACTAGATCCTACCCAGTTTTGATTTGTCAAGGAGAGATCATGCCTGTTAAACCTGGTGGACGTCTTTGAAAAAGTCACCAGGGCCCTGGACGAGGGGTAATCTGTGCATACAGCCTCCCTAAACCTAGTCAAGGCATTTGACACAATTCCTCACTCAGGCATCATTAGCAAACTCTCCCAGCTAGATATCAGGACTGTCCATAGAGATTCATGCAATATAACAGAATTGAATAGGATAGATTACTGTGCAGCCAAATTAATAACAGATAGTCCTACTACAAGAACACAGCATAGTAAGGGAAAGGACGGGAAGAAATGGAATGCCGTCATGGAAGTATCAAACAGAGAAAACTATAAAGCAATTAAGACAAGAAGTGCACTGTTACAAAAGTATAGAAGAGGGAACAGATCAACAAAAATACTCAGAAAGATAGACATGATAAAAGCAATGCGCAGTATTATAATTGATCAGGATTTATCATACACAATCGCAGATAATAAACTAAAAATATCAGCACAGGTAAAAAAAAACTTAGAAGATACAGAGATAAATATAAAGGAAAAGTGCAAAATAAGCAATGTATTGATGACCCAAAAAGTTTTATAGAGAATTGGGAAACAAGGTAAAAGGAATTGAAAGACCACCAAAAAGGAAGAAACAGATGCATTTTGGAGAAGTATTTATGAAGATCCTGTGAAACATAACAAAGATGCTAAATGGATAGAAAAAGTAAAATGAAGAAAAAGAAGTTCAAATGTACAGGATATGAAATGGGATGAAGTAACAGCCAAAGAGATTTAAACAAAGTTAAGAAAAGCCTCCAAATGGAAAACCCCAGGATCAGATGAAGTACCTAACTTCTAGCTAAAAGTATTAACATCTTTGCATAAAGATTTAGCCATGAGTAAGAACTATTTACACGCGCACCCCGAACAAACACAGCCTGACTAACAGCAGGAAAAACAATGCTCCTACTTAAGACTGAACTTACAAGCTACTCTAAAAAGTATAGACCAATGACTTGCCTTCCAATGACATATAAACTATACACTGAATTGTTGCCAACAGAGTTTATAGTCATTTAGAAGAAAACTCAATTATGGCAACAGAACAAAAGGGTAATAAAAGAAAGTCATATGGAACAATGGAGCATTTGTTGTTAAATAAAGTCATAGTGGAAAACTGTAAAAAGGGGAAAAATCTAACCATGGCATGGATAGATTACAAAAAAGCATTTCACAGTATCCCTCATTCATAGATAAAAGAGTGCTTAAAAATGTATAAGATACACCCTACACTGATAAAGTACATCACAGTGGCCATGAAACAGCGGCAAACCACTTTGCAGTTAAGCTATGATAAAGGGCAAATTATTATTCTAGGGCTAAAAAATCAACGGGGAATATTCCTGGGTGACTCTCTGTCACAGCTGCTTTTTTGCCTTGCTGGCTTGATAGATGTCAGATTATAATGCTATAAAACAATGCATACCTACAATAAAGTTTTGGTTCAACTACGGATAACCATGGACTGCACACCCATACATCCACTAATGCCATAATATTGAAACTTATTCTACAGTACATTGCACTTACTGATGGTAACACAACCAAAAATTGTGATACTAGAAATACAGTCAGAGCAATACAAATATTTATACTTTACAATTCACTAGCCATGCATGCATCATTACATTCACCTGAATGTAAAAGATATACTGTGGAAGTACACATCATTAATGCACAATACCACTTTAATACATGCAAAGTAAGGAATAAAGGTGATAGGGTGTAGAACATTTCACTTACTATAGGGATCTAGTGTCTGTCCACGGATATCTCTGATACACTCTAGCAGTTTTTCCCAATCTCTGCAATGCAGTTGTCATAACTTTAAAGGAGCTGCATGTCAGTCCTGAAGATCCCAGGCTATCTGCAAAGCTCCGTAGCAATCAAATTCCAAATGTCCATTATAGTGAGGTACCTCTGGTGTTCCACCATCCTTGCCTCATGTAGGACATACACAGACAGCAGCTGAATCTTTTTCTTATTAGTCCATTTGGGTGCTCAGATGTGTCACAGTCTCCTCTCTGTCGACATCTTCCTTGAAGTTGCTGATAAGAAGTTTCAGAATGCCTTCAGAAAAATGCTCACTGAGGCACCACTCAGTTTGCTGGTAGCAAGGCAATACCCTGGAAATACATTATCAAGTTTAAAAACTGGTGTAGTGACATTGGCAGCAGCCCACCAGTGGACATTAAGCATGTGATGTACATATATCCATACCTTCAGAGTTCAAGATCCCTACCATGTCACCTACACACAATGCACATACGGAATAGACATTAATACAGTAAGTCACACTGAGCTAAAGACCTGTGAAATGTGTTGAGGCTATATATGATGACCATGTGAAACTGCAAGTTAGTTATGTGTGGAACATATCACATCAGCACATTAGGAACAAATATTTAACTACTTCTTAAAAGTGATTTACCGATTTAATCACATTAAGGTGGATAATTCTGGTTTAATTTCTCCAAGTCTTTTGGGTTTCTAATACAGTAACAAGAATGAATTCCATTCCTAAGTCAAAGTATGATTAAAGTTTGTGAAATTATTATTGTTTTAGTCTTTGACGTTAGCCAAAAGTGCTCTTCACAGCACCCGCAATGTGCCCAGAAGTGACTCCTCCTGCAATTCATTTGGAGTTACATGTATTGGTAACATATCTAAATATGACTGCAAATTCCCAATGATCAGTGCTATTTTGCCTTCTTTTCATGGACTACTATGTTTGGTTTTCTAGCATCTATTTTTTGACCTATTAGTAATGGATGATATAAAAATCATCAGTCTCTATAATGCTTTGTGGCTCATGTTTCCAATGCTTCTCAGCTGCTTCAATATTGTAATGTTTGCACAATCCCTAATGCAACAGTCTTGCCACATTATTATGCCTTTCCATATATAGGCCTTCAGCTATTAGTGTATCACAACCAGTGTGTGACTGTTTCCAGTTCTCTTTTACCCAACCTGCATTTGTCTATTTCTACTACATGTTCAATAGACTTTGTCAACAAAATGCATGTGGTCCACTGTCCTAGGCTGCCAATACTAACCTTTCATCGTATTTATTTATTTATTAACATTTGATTACTAGGAAAGTCCGACTAGGTAGAAGTCCATTTTCAGCTGAAGCCTGAGTAGAAAAGCTCCAAATTATTACAAAACACTTTAAGAACAATAATTTTACATTTTTCAGAAATAAAACAAAAACATCTGAAGTTTAAATAATTATAAAACATTAAACATAATATAAACATATTGATTAAGAATGAATACAAGTTATACGATAATCATTTAATATTTAGAGAATTTTATACAGTTCGTAGAGAAATTAAAGGTAAGTTAGTCTAATGCAAACAGGAATTGCAATATGAAGTGAGGGAAAATAGGCTTATAGTCTATTCAGAGTGAAAGTCAGGAATGAGGATTTGATAGAAGTAAGGAAGTAAGTGAAAAAGGGAGAGTAAGGAGTTAGGAATGAAAAGATACTTGTTCACATTTAAGGGTATAGTTTATCCTGGTTTTGAGCAAAAACAGGGGCAGATTTTTAGATAGGAAGTCTTTCAGAGTGGTTTTGAAAGATGGGAGGGAGGGAATTGACCTGATAGTTCCAGGCCTTAACAATATCGTATGAGTACAGACAATGCCCAGCAGATTTGATAGGTTTGTAGACAGACAGAGGAGTTTTTAGTCACAGGATCGCAATGACCGACTGAGAACATAATTGTGTGGAATGTTTATTGGTGCCGAACCAACAGATGGATGCGGAATAATTTTACAGGTGGTAAGAAGCTGTGTAAATGTTAGTTGATGGGTCGTTCTAACCAGTTTAGGCTTTTTCATGCTATACCGTGGTAGGTTCTGAAAGGGGTATTTACTGTAAATTTAGCAACTTTTTTGTAGCATTGTTCAAGTTTTAATTTTTGTGAAGTCTGGAGGTTAGTGAGGATGGGAGCACCAGAAAAAAGTGTGGAGTGAAGAGAAGTAGTGAGAAGTGTAGTATTAGTTGTGTCAGTGAGAAGGTTTTTGGCTCTGTAAAGCATCTCTAGTTTTTGATGTTTTTTTCTTATGCAATTTTATATGTCGAATGTAAGAATATCATCTACTATCACCCTAATAATTTGATACGAAAATTGATTTCAATGGTTGTATTATCAAGAGAGATAACTTTAAATTTTGTATTTTCATGAGAGAGGGATTTGGGAGGAAAAGTAGCAGTTTGGTCTTTTTTTGGATTGAAGATGAGTTGTGAGTTTTAAAGCCATGACTCAGTGACTGTTAAAGCTTCCTGAGTAATTTTTTGGAGGTATTCTATGTGACAAATGTGCAGATGAGAGTGTAATCATCTACATGTTGTATTAGGGTAGCCTGTTCTGAGACTGTATAGAGGGTGTTGATGAAAATGTTAAAGAGGAGGTGACCAGGGTTAGAGCTTTGTGGTATATCAGTGGTGACCAGGAGGTAATCAGAGAACATGGAATGCCATTTTACTTAATACCTATCGAACAGGTAATGTTTGGTTTAAGTTCACCTCTCCTTAATCATTCATGTGTCAGATCCTGATCGACATGAGGTTGCTCCAGGAGTTTTCTGTGCTTGCAACTATATTTATGCCTTTTCCACATTTCTTGCCCTCTCATCTAATCCTTCTCCGTATATTTTTTATTTTTGGCATATTCAGTTACGGTCTGATTTTTGTGTACTTCTGGTTTGATTTCCATTCCCCCTTGACACCAATATGCTTCTGCTAAGCAAAGCAGAGAAGTCATCTTACACTTGTTCTCCTCATATTTTAAAACTTTCACTATATTTGGATCTTGTGAGGTCAGCAGATATGTATGCACCATACCTCTCAACTGTACAGATTTTTGCCTCATATTTTTGGTCCGTTTTTCATAAAATAGTATTTCTGGCAAATTAATGGCAAATCATTAAAGATTAATATTAGAGAATAATGACAAACATTTGAGTTTCAGACTTTGTACCCTTCAGAAAATGCATGCTAATGCAAAACCTGTTATTTTATCAATTTTCAAAATTTGTAAGAACAATATTCAAAAATTGTCCCAATTTTTTTGCCCCACTTTTATTTATGGCTTTGTCCAGATTTCTTGCTTTACGAATCTGACAGGTATGGTATGCACTCCATTGACTGAGATCTATACATACAATAAGTTACGAGGATGTCCATACCTCCTTCAGAATGAGAAATATATAATCTTTGGTATACATGGATTTTTAATTTTAGTTGATAAGCATGAAACATTTTTCTTGTTTTCCCTGTCCAACTGATCCATTACCTTTTGAGGCCAATCACCCCAAAATTGTAAGTCAGAATAGCAAGAGCAACTAGTTAATAGCTTGGACTTTATTCCTAGATGTCAAGGCAGTTTTCAGTACTATTTTTAGTCCTCTAAAGTATTCCTTACTGAGTTTTATTCACATTTATTCATGTTGTATTGCCAATCCTTCATCAGTTTCCAAATATGTATGCACTCCCTCCTGCTCAAGCTCTTTTATATCAAATTTCTGTCCCGATTGATATTTTTTGGTGCTGCAGCTTTCATGCTTTAAACATTGTGTTTGCACAATTATCAAGATCAAATGACATTTTTATATCACCTGAGAAAGTTTTAACCACTTGCAGTTGTGCTTTCAATTCCTCATTTGATGAACTACACAGTTTTAAGTCATCCACAAAATGTAGACAAGAAGTCTTTAAACAAAGTTGTTTTCTGGGAGCCAACTTGTAACCATGGCCTAATCTGTTAAGTAAGCAACTTAATGGGTTAAGGGCAAGACCAAAAGGCAGCAGTGACCATGGAATATCTTCCACTATATTTTTATCTCTGGGATAATAATTCGTCCTTTGTCATGGCTTAGCTGCAAAGTCATTTGCCATTATTTTCAAAGTTGCTGTAATGTAACCGATCCATGCAGAGTGTATCTTTTACACCTGTAAGCATTCCTTTATCCATGAATGTAGGATGCTGTCAAATGATTTTTTTGTAATCTATCTATGCCAAGCTTACATCCTCCCCCCTTTCACAATTTTCTATTAAGGTTTTATTTAGCAACAAATGATCCTTTGTTCCATAGGACTTTCTTTTGTTATCCTTGTTCTACTGTCATAATTGAGATTTTTCTAAATGACTATAAAATCTGTCAGCATTAATTCCAGTATATGTTTTGTATATCATTGGAAGGCAGATTATTGGTCTATAGTTTTTATAGAATGGCTTGGAGATTAACTCATAAAGAGGAGTATCGTTTTTTCCTGTTGTTAATCAGATTGATGTCATTCAGGATGCACGTGAGTAATTCTTACTCAGGGCTAAAACTTAATGCAAAGATATTAATAATTTTAGGCAAAAGTTTGGTTGTGCATCTGGGCCCTGAGTTTTCCACTTAGGAGCTTTTATTAGTTTTATTTTAATTTCTCTTGCTGTTACTTCATCTTATTATATTCTCTACATTAGAACTCCTTACTGTTTATTTTAAGATTTTTATCCATTCAGCATCTATATTATGTTCCACATGGGTTTTCATAAATATTTCTTCAAAATGTACCTGTCTTCTTTTTTGATGGTGTTTTTATTCCTTTTACTTTGTTTTCAAGTACTCTATAAAACTTTTTGGGGTCATAGGTATGTACTAGGCTAATGGCCCTGGAGCCTTTCCAAGCCTAGCCCATAGGATTACCCTGGCATTGTGCCACCCGACCTTAGTTCCCAGTACCTCTGTCATGTAGAGCCACTGGAATGATCCCTGGGGTGAATTTTCTATTTCCCATCCACTCATCAAGATTTCTCTTGAAGAGGGCCGTGAGGTGCTCTGTTTGATATGTATGGGAAGTCTATACCATAGCATGGGCAGTCTCTCGGGTTATGAAGTTGTCCCTCCAGCATGTTCTGTTGATTGTGGTAAAGAGGTTGAGGTCTCTGGAGCGTGTGGTGTGGAGGGATTGGGATTTTGTTAGATGTAGCATTTCTAAAAGAGCTGGGTCAGACATGGCTTTGTAAGTCAAACAGAGATCACCTCTAAGTAGACAATATGAGACAGAGAATAGTTGGAGTTTTTTGAGTCTGTCCATATAAGACAAGTGTTTAAGGCCTAGGATCCTCTTTGTGGGGTACTTTTGCGGCCTCTCCAGTTGTTGCAGGTGTCTAGTGAGGTACATGCCAAATGGGGCATCGTGCTCAATGATTGGCCTAATGAGGGAAGAGTAGAGGGAGACAATGACCTTTCTTCCTGGATGCAAAACCCTTAGTAATGAGATGTGCAACATTGAAGGACATTATGACCACAGTGGCAGTGTGGTGGTCAAAAGAGAGGTTGCTGTCAACCTGTGTTTCCAGATCTCTTGTAACACCTTCTGTGTTTAGTGGACTACCATCAGTGTGTTAATTCATGGGAACTGGGTTTTTCCCAAGGGAGATGATGACACATTTTTTTGGCATTGAGCTTAAAGCAATGGTTCTGACACCAGTCGTTGGTCTCAGTGAAGCCTTTCTGAAGGATGTCAACATCACTTGGGGAGTTAATAATAGCTCCCAACTTGCAATTGTCTACAAACTTTGTCAGCCAGAGTTCCTTTATGTTGGCCTAGACTTCAGAGAAGTAGATTCCAAACAGGAGAAGACTCAGGACCGAACCCTGTGGGACTCCACTCGTGTCTGGTCGGCAGTCTGACTTAGAGTCAGCTACTTTCACACTGTGGGTTCTATCTCTGAGCCAGTTTGCAACCCACCTAGTGATATACGGGTTGATGCCTAGCTTAGTGAGTTTTTCTATGATTCCTGAGTGGGGAATGGTATCAAAGGCCTTGGCCAGATCAAGGTAGGCTGTATAAACCACATTGCCTTCATCCACAGCTCTGGTGACTGACTCAAAGAAGTCGACCAGGTTGAGCAGGCATGATCTACCCTTCACAAAACAAAACTGTGTGGGATCCAGAGTTTGGAGATTCCCTATATCCTTGTTTATTAGGTCTATGATGATGCATTCCATAGCTTTGCATATCAGACTTGTCAGGCTAATGGGTCGATAGTTCCCATGGTCTGTAATCGTTCCTCCTTTGTGGAGAGGGATGACTGTAGCAGTGAGCCATTCAGTGGGGACAAAGCCTGAGGTGAGGCTGTGACTGAACAGGGCACAAAGGTGAGGTGCAAGTTCACTCTGTAGTTCATGTAGAACACAGCCAGGAATATTGTCAGATCCTGTAGAAGCTGTATTCTTGGCCTTGGACAGTGCTATTTTAACCTGTGCAGCAGTAATACTAGGTGCCTGGCAATCTACTGGTATTGTGATTGGTCCTTTTGGGAGGGAGAGGGGTAAAGTTGGCACTGAATCTGTCGGCCAGTATATTGGCAATATCTGTTGGCTTGATATAGGATGTACCATTGTGCAATACCTCAGAGCAAATCTGGATATTGCCATGGAGATTCTTTACATAACTATAGAAGACCTTGTGGTTGTCTTTACTATTTGCTGCAATTCTGTTTTCATAGCTAGTATTACAGGATTTGATGAGGAATTTCAACTTTTTGTTGAGGCTGATAAGGGAGTTTTTCCAGTCTTGGAACTTGACCTTATTCTGCATCAGTTTCCTCCTTCTGTTGTAGAGTTTGTTTATGGCAGGGGACCACCAGATTGGCTTCCTTTTTTTGGAGGAGAGCGCCTTGGTTCTGTTGGGTATGGCTAGATCCATGCATTTGTATACGTGTTCATACAGTGCATTGGTGTATAATTTGGTGGTCATGCAACTATTCTTCATTTGCATGGGTGCCATGAAGTTAGCCACCTCTGTTTTTAGGAGCCCAAAGTTAGCTTTGGAGAAGTTCTTCATGGTGGTTATCTTTGCAGGGGGGGGGGGGGTTAGTGATGTGGATTTCCAAGGTGATTAGTTTGTGGTTGGAGCTATTCAGGGAGCAGATGACTATTAGTGTAGAGCAACGGTCGCCCATGTTAGTAATGACCAGGTCAAGGATGTTGTTATCTCTAGTGGGGGTAAGAAAGAGCTGGTCCAGGGCATTGGAATTAATGAATTCCAGGAAATGTTGGGCAAGTGTATTGGTACAGGAGTAGTTTTCCCAGTTAATGGAGGGGTAGTTGAAGTTGTCCGGTATAAGATTGTTAGGTTGGACCCTAATATTCTCCAGGGTGCTTAGGAACCTGGAGTGTGAGTCTTGGGACATGGTTGGAGACATATAGCAGGATACAATCTGAATCGCTGTCTTACCCAATGTTAGCTGCACCTGAAGTATCTCTGATGCGTTATGTTGAGTTCAAATACTGAATCCAAAGACAACACAAACTAGCAAAAGGAACCAGTATTTATATATATATATATATATATATATATATATATATATATATATATATATATATATATATATATATATATCTTCTTTCCTATACCATTTTTAATGTATATACATGGAATAACTCAACAAATGTGATATAAAAATACGATACCAGGTATGCATTAAGGAGAACTATAGTAACAAGCCCCTTTAAGGAATTAAGGAACAATATGCTGTTTAATTAATCAATTAAGACACGTTTTCAATATAAGGAAATAGGCTACAGCCTTAGTTGTCTTCTGAGGAAGTTGCTTATCATACAGCGACGAAAAGTGTATTTTTATTTCAGCGCTTAAAGTTTTTCTACAATAAATTGGATTTAGTACGATTGAAGCCTCACAAGAGCTTTTTACCAACTCCAACATTTGGATTTACTTTAGAAACGTGAACCTCTTTGGGTCTACTGGTTCCTTTTGCTAGTTTGCGTTATGTTGAGTTACCAGTCTGGAGGTGTGCGCATTCTCTATGAATATGGAAACACCACTGCCTTTGGAGCTTCTGTCCATGTTCTGGGGCCGAAAGGTCTGGAATGAGTTATAGCCTGGTAGTGCAGGGGTGCTTTCTGCTGCTTTAAAACAGGTCTCTGTTACAGCAGAAATGTCGATGTTCTCCATTTTAAGGAGTGCTTCAAGCAAGTGCATTTTGAGGTTTAGACTTCTAGCATTGAGCAGCATGACCCTCAGATTGCATTTGTTTGTAGTTGTCACAGTGGTAATTTGGTCTTTGGAAGACTGCCTAGAAAAGGCACTATAGGGGTGGCAAGAGCCTTGGCCAGTATCCGGAAGCCCAGGGGTGACAAATGCAGGCCATCTCTGGCAAAGCAACAAGGTCTGTCAATCATGTCATCCCAGGCAGACAGATACTGGATCCTCTTAGAATGAAAACAGAAACTTAGCCAGTTGTTGAAATAAATCATTTTCTGCTTGCACTGTGGTATCATTCTGGGTGATGGTAGGATGCTGCTCAGGGCTAGGGTCATACCTGCCTAGACTACATAATCTGAGAGCTCCTCCATGTCTCTTTTCATGTAGTCCATGGAGGTACGTTTCAGGTCCTTCACACCCACGTTTACAATGACAGAGTCATATTTGTACCTGTTGTAGAGGGACCCGAGTGAGTGCTTTATGTGCCAGATCCTGGCACCTGACAGGCAGCTGACGATTACTTTCTCCTTACTCAACCTAGTGAGTGAGACATCAGTGCGCTTCACCATCGAGTCACCTGTGACTAGTGTGTTGGACATGCTGTTATGCCTTAGGGGCTTTGGTTGAGTGGCACACTGTTTAATAGAGTTATGTGTCTCGTGATTAGTGTTGTGTTGTGGTGGTTGAGGGCATTTCAGCCTTGGAGGTCTCTGCTAGCTGGGTAGATTTTTATTGAGAGCCACCACGAAGATGGGTATGTGGTTTGTATTTTTATGTGAAGCCAGTGCTGGTGTGTGTTCTGGTGGGCTGTGTGTTCCATGTGGTATGGTGCAAGTGTTGACCTTCTCCTCTTGACCAGCTATTCCTGTCTTGGCTGGAGAGTGCATGGCTTCCAATTTGGATATATAAGTGCATCTCTCACAAGTCTGAGTGTTTGGAGGTAAGAGGAGAGGGTTGTCTGTGTACATGAGGCAGTTGCTACATTGCCTCAGGATGTCAAGTTCACCAGGTTAATAGGAGAAAGCACAGGGAACTGACCTTTAGACATGCCCGGAGGGGAGGGCATTAATAATAAGTACAGGAGCTGTTTCCTTGTAGAATGCTTAATGCTGGTAGCACTTTTGTTTGCTACAATAAATGCTATAAGAAGTCTGGTAAAGTGCTAGACTAATAAGATAGTAAAAGTGTAGGAGAGGAGAGAACTAGCAGATCTAAGGAAAAAAACTGAACAGCAGACTTTGGCATCACTCAGACACTTACAGATTTGCTCTATCCAGGACTGTTTGTATCTGGACTAGACTAGTTACATGAAAGGTGGGAAACAAGTGCAAATGCAGGTTTTTAAACCAGAAAGTTGAAAGTGATGGAAAAACTGCCCAAACGGTCAATAAACTACAATTTCTGGGCCAGAAACTACTACTCTTGTGATAGATAGGCTGCCTAGTCCTTACCACTCCCACTAATAAACCAGAAGGCTTCCCTCCAACACAGAAAGGCTTGGGGGGGCTCAGAAGCTTACATACCGTCCAGAATACAGTAAATCTGTATCTCGACTAGACTAGTTACAGGAAAGGCAGGAAAAGCGCAATGCGGGCTTTTAAACCAGAAAGTTGAAAGAGATGTATAAAGTGTCCAAACGGCCAATAAACTACAATTTCTGGGCCAGAAATTACTCTTCTTGTGGTAGATAGGCAACCTAGTGCTTACCACTCCAACTGATAAGGTAGAAGGCTTCCCTCCAACACAGGGAGGCTTGGTGGGGGGGGGGGGGTTCAGAAGCTTATAAACAGTCCTAGATACAGCAAATATGTATCTGGACTAAACTAGTTATAGGAAGGGAGGCAACAAGCTTAGAATTGTTTTTAACAGAAAAGCAGCTAAAACGGCACCAAAAACAATTCAAGTGCAATACAAGCTAGCACACTTGAGTGTATAGCAATATTAAAGCAAATACAGTTTAAATAAATGCAATTTATTCAAACTGTATTCTGAACTGAATTCAATTATTGTTTTATTCAACTCTGAACAGTTAAAAAGTGTCAAAAAATATACTTAGCTGAGAAACACACTCAGTCAGAAAACAAGGAGATTCTAGCAAAGTTTTTTTTTTTTTAGTAAGGTGGAAAGGGAGAAAGGAGGAACAGAAGATAATTGGTTAAGAACCTAAGTGGGTTGGCCTTCTCAGATGTTCTATCTGTATTAGCTAGAATGAGCTAATGACACTAGACTGGGAGGAGTGCCCCAGATCAAATTTACATTAGGGGCAGGTAACTGTAAAGCCACCAAGTATAAGAACAATACACCAATAGGGATGGGGGAGATGAGAAACTATTACAGCTACTAGCTACAGTATTTATACAGTATAAACACTACAGAAATGTTTATCACAGCAGAAAAACACCAGTGAGCCACTAAATGAAAGTTTTAAACAGATAAAGGAGCAATGAGACTCTAGAGAATGATTTTAACTGCAAACAAATCAGTTATATAATACACTCCTTGCAGGAAATCAGAACAGACAGACAGATGCTTAACAAATGTAGAAAATTTCCATGTAATACCTTACACACAGTGCTTTGTGTTCTCTATCAGCAAAAGATGGCTGCCAGATACACAGGAAACTCAACAAACAAAACAACCATGTCTGGATAACAGCAGGCCTCTATCCAAACTATGCTACTTGACAATGAAAAATACAGTTAAAATAGTATAAACACTACACAAATGCAGTGAAACAGTAAAATAAGCTTTATAACACTGCAAAATCTAGTAGATTAGCTGTTTAGCACAATTATAAGTGGTAAAAAGTGCACTTTAATTAAATAAATGTAAGAAATAACTTATTCTGCTCTTGGAGTCTTAGGGAATTTCTGCTTTGTCCCAATGATGAATCATCACTCTACAGCCTGGCAAAAACATCAATGAATTGCTTACTTTGTACTTTTCCTTTATATTTATCTGCGTATCTTCTAAGTTCTTTTGCCTGTGCTGATATTTTTAGTTTATTATTTGCAATAATGTATGATGGCTCCAGGTCTGATTTGATGCTGTGCATTGCTTTTATCATTTCTCTCTAAGTATTTTTGATGATCTGTTCCCTCTTCTATATTTTTCTAATAGTGATACCTTTTGTCTTAATTGCTTTATAGTTGTTTTCTCTATTCAGTGCTTCCATGTTGGCATTTTGTTTCTTCCCTTCCTTTCTGTTATTGGTCTATGTTTTATGGGAAGACTTTATCAATTATTAATTTAGCTGCAAAGTAATATATCCTATTTACTGTATTTCTGTTATATCACAATAATTTCTCATAATAGTTCTAATTACTGTGTTCGGCTGTTTTATCAAACATTTAACCCTTTGGGTCTTATTTACTTTCTGCTATTTCTTTTATTGATCTTAATATGTCTATCCATCTCTATTAAATCAAGCAGCTCTTCCCTTAGATCATTTTCTTCTACACTGAGAGCACATTCTTTGCTCTCCATTTTCTGTGAGTATTTTACAGAAAGTACAAGAACATATTCCTGTGGCATATCTTCTTTAGATCACCCTGCTTCATCTGCTGCTCCATCATATGGGAACAGACTGGCCCATCATTTTGCAATATTGCCTGCATCAGATTTGGTACTACTTACTACAACTTCTGTTGCTGCGCAGCTTCCACTGAACTTCTGCACCGGTCTAAAAAGGCTCCAGAGCATCACCATGTGGCAATTCTTCAGATGCGTCCTGCTCCTCCTGTTTCTCCTTAATGTGGGACTCATTGTTCCATCAAAATGGCATGACTTACATTGGATTTTCTACACTAAATCCTTCACTTAACATATAACCCAGAACTTCAGTTTCCATTTGTTCAACTTCTTCCTTACTAATCCTCTTTTATACTTCCCCCTTTTTCTTATGTTTTGTGTTGTGAAATTTTCCATGTATGGGTGCCTTTGTCTGCATTTCTCTTCAAATATCTTGGGTGCTGCTTTATAAATATTGACTAGTTTAGCTTTCAACTTTGCATAGATATTGTACCATACTGGATGTCTTTTTCTTTCCCATGTCCATACTTCTTCAGATACCTCACACTCCTTGATTCACCTTAATCTCATTGTCCCATCTTGCTGTAACATTGCCTGGATTCCTTACACTAAATCTTTCACATCACAGGTAATCCATGACTTCAGTTTCTATTTCTTTAACTTCTACCTGACTAATCCTCTGTTGTACATTTCTTCTTTGCTTTTTTTATTTTCTGTATTGTGAAATTTTCCATATCCAGATGCCTTTTCCTGTATTTCACTTCAAATATCTTCGAGGCTGTTTTTTTTTTGTATTGATTAGTATGCCTTTCTCCTTTGCATAAATATTATAATTATTATTATAATTTAATATAAATATTAAACAATATTATATCTCTTTTTCTTTCCCATGCTTGTGCTTTTTTTTTATACCTTTCAAAACTTTCAAAAAATCTGTTTTTTTTTTCTTTATATTTTCACACTTCGTCTGTCACTTCTTTCTCCGGGTGGCCCAAAGTTTCTTTGCCTATGTAATGTTTTTGATGAATCTGTTCTATTAATGAATGCCAATTTTCATTTGAAGTCTTTGACAGATTTTCTTGTGCAAATATTTTTCTTTCCTCTAATTTCTGTTTCAATCTTTCTGAATATCTACTGTCTGAAAATTATGAGCTTCATGCATAATAGTAACAATACATAAAATGTCTACCTTATCCTCAGTAGTCCACTCTGTCATCTTTATGGCCTGTCAATTTTTGTGGACTACTACTTCCTTCTACCACAGGGGGCCATCCTCCCCCTGAACCTGGCCTAACCCCATTCTAGGAATGTTTCTGTGTCTTGAGGATTTTACACTGCCATTTTTCCAGTCCTGGCATCAATGCTCATCACACCAGGATTGATCAGTCTTTTATCCTGGGACCTGTTCACCCAGCAGTTTTTTTTTTAACCTACCTCTCCCCATTTAATTATATATATATATATATATATATATATATATATATATGTGTGTGTGTGTGTGTGTGTGTGTGTGTGTGTCTGTGTGTGCATATATACATATATATGCATCTCTCTCTCTCTCTCTCTCTATATATATATATATATATATATATATATATATACACACACACACACACCTGCCATAAAATATATATGTCTCATTTTGGTGAAATTTTATAAAAACAAGGTCCACCACATGAAGGTACACACCACGACTTATGGATGAATTCATTTCCAACAGTACTGCCCAACTTTTCTTGCTGATTTCATCATCTCTATTCAGAATCCTATCATCTCTCCATACATTTCTCCAATAGGGCAAATGAGATCATTTTTGAGGGTGTGTGACAACATGGCAGTAATTTAGTTAGATGGACAGGTGATACACTATGGAGAACACAGGTGTGGTGTGATATTACCACGTGGTAAATGCTGTGTGTGGTTACAGGAGGCATGCTATTGCTACTTCTGCACTGACATGATCAGCCAACAAACTCCATTGTTGCAAAATGGAGATAAATACCACTGGTGGAGGACTACATATAGCTCCTTCTGATAAAATTGCTCTGTTCTTGGCATCTGACCATACCACCTGCCATAACTGTTGTATTCCTAAGGCAGGGATAGAGGATGGTATGACAAGATGCCATGTTATGTACATTGTCCAAGTATATCTCAGCATAGTAAATGTCAGTTGCATGGACATATATTCATACGTCTTCTCAGTTCATATATATTTCTCAGCAACAACATAGAGACCCGTATGGCAATATACCTAGTCTGAGGGAAGAACCATTAAGGCTGCCTGTATATACTCTTTATTAATGTCTGATTAGATGTTTTTGAGGGCAGTCTTTGTACTGATGTTCTGTTGATCTTCTCAGGCCCTTTAGGCATACAACATAGGCCTTCAGGTATGTATCTCTCTACTCAGATAGGGCTGTCTGCATTAGTAGGCCTGAACCTGGATGATGTCAGAGTGTTTCTACTGACCTTCCAAAACCACCAAATGCAGAACAAAAAAATGTCCAAACGACAAAGGCCAGTAATATATCCTTTAATAAAAGTACAAAAACCTCTCTAGCGCCTTGGCATAAAGCTTTCCAGGAGATGTTTCTACTGACCTGTTGTATGTGCTGCATTGTATCCCACAGCTACATCACACTGCCATGTGAGAGTGGCCTCCTTGGATGATGACACATCTGGTAAGGCTGCTTCTATATAGGTTATAGTGAGTTTTACTTAGCTATCACTGTGAGCAGTCTGTTCACAGCCACAACATAGAGACCATCAGCCTTCAAAATATGTCTGTCTACTCAAATAGGGTTTACTGTCTTAGTCGACAGGAATGTGGATGATATCAGAGATCTTCTTACTCACTATTTGTGTGTTTGTACTCCACAGTGGCATTGCAACTCTCACCACAGGTAGTAGAGTTGGAGGATATGTCTAGTATGTAGGAACACTTTTACAATGCCACTATCATGAGCTTTTCTGATGTCTAATAAGGACTTTTCTTGTTCTCTAGGGATGTTGCAGTACCCATGGCCGCACAGTCCAGGTAAGTCAGTATTCCAATTCCTTTTGTGTATAGTTAGTGACGTATCAGACTTTTCATACATATTCTGCCCCATGCACCCTTTCCCTTTGTGCCTGACATGTATATTGCCTATATTTGCAGCATGTCCACTTCCTGTTTACTCCACAAGCATCACCACTGATCCTGAGGCTGAGGCAGGATATGATGTGTCTCATTCAGACAGTATAGCCACTAACACAAAGGAGAGGCCAGCCATACATCCCAAGGTATAGTCTCATATAGGAGATAGTTTGCCTGGCCAGTCTGATGATGTTGAGATATAAGATATTGGTCATGATGATGACTTTGAGCTGCTGTCCTCTGTTGAGCCAAAGAGTGGTTGTGACTCTGCTACAAAATGGAGTGATAATGTTTGTAGGATTGCACATGAGCATGTGGCTGATGAAGTATGTCTGCTCCTACAGGCACATGAATGTTCCAGGCAACATCAGGGCAATGACCTCTGCACTTGCTCATGCTACCAATCATGTATTACACCAGCTACATGTGTTACACAAGGGTTAGTAGCATAGGCATGGGAAGGTCATGGCAGCATTGGCTGCAGAACATGATAGTGTGGTATCTGTTGCACAGTCTGTTGAAAGCCTTGTTACAACAGTGCTGGAACAGTATCATAGTACAAACTGTGTGTTGTGTCCTGACACTCATGAGAAAATGCTGTGGGGACACATGACCCTGATCCATCAATGACTAAGCTGCAGTGTGCATGCATATCTGATATTGGTCACCATGCTCTGAACCCAGCAGCCAGTTCCTAAAATACTATGCACAATACTGCTTGGACCCACACTTTGTCCCAGCATGGAAATGTCACCAAATCCAGCAGTACAACACAATGGACATAGTGTTTCCAGATATGGCAGCAGTAGGCAGGACCATGGTGTGAGCCATCAGCTTGGACACCCTCAAATGCATTAATGTAGCAAACAGTTATCCCAGTGTGTGTCCTGTTATGTCATCCTGACCCTGTGGCAGTGATGACCACTACCTCCTATACATGTTAGAGTGTGTGACATATCTGATGCCACAGGCTGTCTCTTAGTGTATAGCTGACATGATATACTGCCCATATGTTGTGACATGGTTTACATATATGCTCTGGTTCTCTCTTTTTATTATTTTGACATTTGTAAGGCTGTACTTTGCTGGTACAGATGCCTCCATTTGACCTGCAATTCCTGGTTGATATCCCCCAAGTATATGTTCAACTCATACAACCTCCTGGCTACAGAATTTAGGTTCTTCATAGAACATTCCATTGTCTGCCATTATCACATGAACAGGTATACTTCAGATGGTATATTGGTGTTACATGTGGCACTTTATTCTGTTACTGCTACTGCCTCAACCTCAACACAGTGTACACCTGCATTTTCCCTTTTCATCTATGTTGTATTTCTCATTTACTGCAATGGTCATGTGTGCCTTTTCATACATACCTGCTTATACACACACACTTCTATACATATATATATAGTGGCCTTACCAATACACTGCTGAGTGTCCCATGGCTGATGCTGTATACCTGTCTTAAATGCAAAGTTGTATTGCACTTACCTATGCATCTGCATGCACCATGTTATTACAACCACATGTGCACTATATTGTTTCCTTACTGTTATAGGTTGGGACAGTCCTCTCCCATACTGTTTGTAAGTACCTTGTCAGATATATGGCTTTGCTGTCATATCTTACCCTAGGGTTAGTATTGCAACTGCTGTATGCGTAACCTTTGTCCTAGAGTGTAAGACTTTCCTAGGACATGTGCGTACTGCATCTCAGTGTTATCATACAACCCCCCTATGTGAAGTTCCATTGGTTTATGGTGCATCCCCTGTATACATACTCCAGCAGGCATTATCATACACGTTTATACTGCTACATACACCCACATGTTGCACTCCTGGCCATCAACACTTGCTGCTGGATGCACTTCACTCATACCACACGCATACTGATATGGTCACTGTTGCCTACAGTAGTCCACTAGTAATTGTTAGTGTATACCCATAAAGATGTATTGGTTTCTTTTGTGCATATACGTGTTTAGTAATTTGCATATCAAATTGCTATTGTGATATGTATGATGTTCCATCCAAAAAAGTACTGACCTTTTTCCCTGTACTTGTTGGCCATAATGCTGTAATGGGGCAACATTGTGCGAGCACCATATGTTTATGTGTTTACTTATGCACATGTTGCTTGTCATGACTCAAAGTTCTGAGCTAGAACTGCCACGTCACCAGAGCTATTATATATGGCCACAGCCTCTATCATCCACCTTTGTGTCCATCTGATCTTCCTGTGAATGCTGTGATAGTTCCATGTCAGACATCTGGGGTTCTTTAGATAGGACACCCACACCTACTAGCTGGTGGGCCACCATGTTTAGTTGTTAACATGTTGTGCAACATGACACACACAATGACCATCTGTGATGATTTTTCTGGGGTGTATTGCAGTGCACCCAAGATGTGTCCAGATATCTGAATTGTGATTTCAGCATGCTGCACACACACTCAGTGGTGTTACCTGTCGCGGCATGCACTTTGTTGAATGTGTCCTCAGCAGGTGTAGATTGAGGTTCTGAATGGTGTCATTAGCCAGGGTTCCAGTGGATAACCACAGTCACTTGTTTGCAGAGAAATACACACACTTCATCACATTACTTAATGTTAAAAGGTTTTGGTTCAGATTACATTGTACTTGCTGAGTAGCAGCACCTAATGAATTGCCACCCTGTAGGAAGTGTCCCTCAGCTCATTTTCCCTCTAGATTGCTCTGAAGTACACACTACCAGGATGTGTTGTCATAATATTAATAATGAGGCCATGTGTGGAGCACACTACATGACAACTGAGTGATGGCCACCCCATTCTATTGATGGAACTTTCAGTGTCATCTGATGTTGTTTTTTTTTATTGGCACATGGGTGCAGTCAAATGCATGAAACACACAGGGAAAATTGGTAATGGTGTAAAACCATTCCATGGCAGTCCAGTGGTTTATGGATGTTGCTGTGAAGAGGATGAATTCATGCATTTTGTGGCACACAGCTGTTAGGTATTGCACAAGTATGTGACTTGCAGCTGTCCGGGACACCTCTACAGCATCAGCTATATGCAACTGAAATGTCCCAGAGGCCAGTATACCCAGACTCGGGCACACTTTTACTTCTAATGGAACAGCGTTACCCCACAGACTGCATGAAGATATGTGGGGTGCACACGTTCTAAAAACAGTCTGTCTAGTCTGTATCTGTCAATGATTTCCTGGTCAGAGAGTGGACTTAACAGGAGCTTAGCTCAGTGCCTTTCTGGCTGTCTTCATGAATGCACTGGCAGATTGTCCTCTAATACAGCCTATAGAACCCCTGACTGTTGTAGTGCATTTAATGAAGCTTACATTATTATTTACTTTATTTTTGTGGAATCTACTGCATTGCTGTATAATTTGTCTCAAATGGCCTTAGCACATATGACACCAGCCAAGTGCTTTAGCAGAAGTATTGGTGTATTTCTCTGTCACATTTTATTGTCATTGGATGTTTTGAAATCCAGCATGCATATGCAGAGTTCACAATTACCCTATGCTGCATCAATTATTTCTTGCTCTTAACATTCTGTTCATCTTGGAATCATGCCCATCACTAGTTCGCCAACATCTCCCTTCAGGGCACTGCACTGTGTGCAACTTTCTTGAGCTGTTTATCTTGGTATTTCTAAATGAATTTCAGTCTTTACCTCCCCACACATTAACAGAACAATGGCTGCTGTATGTTGTTTCATTGCAGTCAAAAAAAACTTTGAAACAATGAGTACACGTTTCACAAATGATAAAGAAACAACAAGGATTTCCAAATGAGGGATTTCACCTCCATAGCAGTTCTCCTGTAACTGAGAATTTGGCTTTTGCAACAGAATAGTCTATAAATAGCATTGAATGCTCCACATAAATAGAATGCACTTTGAATGGCCTACCTGTCTCATACGTAATCATTAAGAAAATGAAAACCTAGCCCTGAATATACAGAACAAACAGACACTGCTAATGAAAACTGGATGATAACCTTATTAATTCAAATAGTGTTAAGGCTGCAGAAAACTACAGATAAAATAATTGGATTCACCTGCAACCCCACCACTCAGAGTTAGGGTCAGAACCCTACAGTATGACTTTAGAAAGGATGCAAGATAACACAAATCACTGAAGCATTTCTGGCGGTATGCCTAACTTTTTATGTCAAATGGCAATAGCTATCAAAAAGATTGATTATTTGATTGACATTTAATAACCAGGCAGGTAGGCTGGTGACCAGATCCATTTCAGACACAGCAGTTCAGTATATCAAATATTCAGATATATCACAGTAGTTAGAATTGTAAACTTAAAATGCAGATAGAAAAATACAGTAAAATGATGATTTATAACAAATATTTTGATTAGGCAAATATTTACAATACAACAAGAGAAAGACAACTGCAGATTTATAAACAATATTTTAAATTCATTACTACATGGAATTTGGCTGTGACTTCATTCAATAGCCGGTTTATAGTGTGTATTTGTAAATGCTTTGTGCTTAATATTTGCCAGTACAAAAATATTCAAGAATATCAGACATGTTAAAAATAGCACAACATTTACAAAACGGCTTTTGATGTCAAAGCAGCAAGAACAATAAAATGCATCTTGAGGAATGTAAAAATAACTGCAACATGAATCTTGTGCACAGCATCAGTACTGTAGCAATGTGTCTGAAATGGTTCCCTTTGTATGCTGAACCCTTTTCTTTATAAAAGGCACTTATGCATTTCTTAAGCGCTGACTCTCAGATTGTTTTGGAACATGTACAGTATCTTAATGCCTGATTTCTGTTATGCATACCTTTTGACTATCCAAATTTTCACAGAATGTCCAGACTTTTGCATCATATTTCGGTCTGTTTCTCGTAAATTTTGGTTTTCAGGTAAACCGTTGTCAAATCATTGAGGGTTAAAATTAAAAAGTAATAACAGACATTTCATTTTCAAACTTCATACCCTTCAGAAAGTCCATGCTAATGCAAAACATGTTGTTTAACCAAGTTTGTAAGGGAAATATTTTATTTTAAAAATGCCCTTATTTTAGGACTTTGTCTCACCATTACTTATGGCTTTGTCCAGATTTATTACTGTAAGAGGAGTGCTGTTATGGGTTGGTTCTAGATGGCAGGTTCACACTTTGTAAATGCCCCTTTGCCCATAATTATCTTAAATGTGTGTGTCTAAGAAGGGAAAGGGTATCCTCATTTATTTCCCTCACTGCACAACTATGGTGTCTGATTTGCAGATTAGATTTTAATGGGAGGCAGTGACCCAACCTGATGATTTTAAAGATCTGGGGTACAATGGTATAGTTGCCCCTCCATTTACTTGTCACCTTCTATTTGCCCTTTTGTGATACTTGCAGTTTGTGTTAATCCAAAGATGGCCTTCTGTATCCTTTCGAAGGGTTTCTCTGCATACAGAACCCCATTATGTCCTTCTGCTGTGGAAGAAGAACGACTTTGCCATGCAAATTCCATCATCCCTCCCCAAGTCCATGTTTGAACAGAGGCTACTGGCAATAGAAATTACACTACTAAAACTTTGCAAATAAGCTGCATCATTTTGGAAGTTAAAATATACGGCAATAATTTTATATCAACAGTGTTTGAGTGAACATAACATAAATAACAGTTCACTGATATTACATCAAAGAACAACAAAGCAGTGTATAGAGACACCTATCCATACTGGCAAAATTATTATAGATATGCAAAACATATAATGACAAGTTTTCCTCTGAGGAGTTACGAGATCATGGCACTCCTGTTTTAAAAGAAGTTAAGATGTTTACCGGCAGCTTTTAATCATCTAAACCCCATTAATCGAGTCTTCACCTTCAGGTACCTTAGTATGTAGCTTGATCCCACACTGAAGTTTTACATTCACCTAAAACAAATACTGCATGGAAGAAAATTAATTCCCTCCTGTTTTGGTGTTATAAAATGTACCCCCTTTCTCTCCTGACCAACCAGAAATTGCAAAGGCAAATGCATTTAGCCCAGCTTGAAAATGGACTTCCACTGGTTGCAGCAGCCTCCAAGCAAAACTCCTCCACCATCCAAACTATAAGCAACTCTATGTGTCATTTCATTATGCTGCCCCCTAGAAAGCAGCATCATTGTATTACACTTAAGCCAACTGGTTGCCTGTCTAACAATGTGCCAACCTGCTTCTTGGATCCCATCTCTACAAGCTTCTCAAAGAATACCCCTGTCCTTCCCATTCCTCCGATCTCTTCAGATGACGCCCCCCCAGTTACAATCTATGTAGTCTTAACTACTCTGGTCCACTTCTTCAATGTCCCAGAATCAGACTTTATGGCACTAACCATGCCTTTTCCATCCTAGGCCCCAAACCCTTGGAATCCCTCTCTACCAGTCGTAAAGACCTCACATTTTACCCTTAATTTCATGCTCATCTTAAAGATCATCTCAAGTTCAAGTTAATTTGCAAATGCTTTTCCTCTGAACATATCACCTAATCCTGCACTCTCCATTTTATCAGTAAGGTACCTCTGTCCTTCTCACATTATTCCGTACACTAATACACTCCCCATTTTATCAGTAAGGTACCTCTGTCCTTCTCACATTATTCCGTACACTAATACACTCCCCATTTTATCAGTAAGGTACCTCTGTCCTTCTCACATTATTCCGTACACTAATACACTCCCCATTTTATCAGTAAGGTACCTCTGTCCTTCTCACATTATTCCGTACACTAATATGTGACATCTCTTCCACACAGTGTATATTTTACATTGTGCGTTGTTACTTTGTGTGCTTTACCTTACTTTTGCTGTCTTTTACACTCTGTGCGCTACTCCTTCACTATTTAACTTTCTTCTTTTTCTCTCTTTATTCTGTCTCTTCCTATTGTCTCCTGTACTGTGCACTTTATTATTATTATTACTGTTATTGATTCATTGCTATATTCGCACAACACTTTGCTTGTACCCATAATACTTCTTGTTAACTTGCTTGCCCACTGTCTGGTCTGAGACTGAAATAGGTCCATTTGGATCAGTGCTGTACCCCAGTTACCAACTGAAATAACTAAATAAACAAATAAATGGCATCACTACCACAACTGAGGACACAGCAAAGATATATACAATTAATTCTCATAAATGGAGCTAAATTATGGAAATGTTTCTTGTGTATTCTTTCTTTGACATTGTATTATTTTACATTTATGCTGATATTTGCTGTATTTTCCTTCCTCATATGGTAAGTGGTGGCTGGGCACTTCAAAGTAAGGAGGATCTGTAGGAAGCAACTGTATGATGGGGTTAAATGCAGTGGAGTGGGGTTCAATTTAATTAATCAATTAATCATATTTACTGCCATCCTGTAAATGTTAGTTTTTCAACCTCTGTACAACTTAAACTCTGTACTAATTTTTCTCTAATCTGTAAGCATGTAAGTATGTAATGTATATTCATCTATTTTGCTGTTATACTTTGCTTAGTTTTACTATATAATATTAAAATGTGCTTAATTGTACTATTTTTACTATGTAATATGGAGCGTTTCTCCCCGGGCCTCCACTGAAAATGGGCTCCTTGAGCGCAGTGGACCTCCCCGGTCATCAAACTGGAAATAAATAAATAAATACATTTCACAGCAGGTCGACGATCATTGCTTGTGATCAAACAACAGATGAGGTTATTCACAGACTGCATCAGCATATACCTACAGCCACTTTACTGACAATTTTATATATATATATATATTAAAGATTTGTCTGCAAACATCAAGGTTAGCCTTAGGTAAAATGGATCTCTCTAGGCAAAGGACTCCATGCCCCCCTCCCACTGACAACAGGTACCCTTTGTATTTCTCCATCGCCCCCCTTTCCCTCTCATATTGGCCCCATACCATTCAGATAGAGTACTTCTTTCTTGCTTTTGCAAAATTTGTCTTACTTTCTAGCTCTTCCCGAACTTTTAGCACAATGTAAATGGCCAAGACTCTTCTGTATTTGGGTATGGAGAAAGTAACTGTATTAAGCCAGGGGTCTGGGGAACAATAAGCCCTAGTAGTCCCAGATTTCTAGATTCTCTGAAGTGTATCTTATAGCTTTTTTTACAATCTTTTGATTTAATGTTCTAAACAAAAAATCATGAGTAAGGAAAGAAATGCAGGTTTATTTTTCCTTTCAAGGAAAAATATGTTGTGCCTAAAGCTTAATGTTAAAATATAAGAAAATAATAGCTCCCCAATAAACTGAGAAGATAAATGAAACAATATATAAATCCTGTTTGAACAGCACCTGTCTTCCTACCCATCTTAAAAGATAGTTAGATTCTGTGTACCCCGCTGGTGTTAGATTGAGATGAAAGTAAAAGCAGAAATGGGCCGAAGCATATATTATACAGCTGAGAGTATGACAGAAGAAACCAAAGCATGTGGAAAAAATCCACACAGAGGAAAGAGGTACATGCAGACTCTGCACAGAAGGAATCAACAGCAAAAACCTCAACAGGATAACTAAGTGACGTTAGATGGCAACACTAAGCAATACAACAGTCTGCCAATAATCAGTTGCTGTCACATACATCCTGCCCAGACTGCAACTTACTGACTACAATGCTGATGTCAGACTGTGATGGAAAGTGAAACAATATGTACACTACTTCTACAGAGCCTGAATAGTAAGTGCTTGTCTTGAACAAATGACAACAGTGTCAGTGACTTCCATTCGCAGCCAACCCCTCTACCCAGCAATTAAATTAACTTTATTGACTCTATATACTTCAGATATCAGAATGTAATAAAATAAAAATAATAAAAATATGCCATAGTAATTTATTTCAACTCCCCAACACACACATGCAGATGTGACCATAAATTACAGCCACTTGTACCTCTGTGACTATGCTCCTCAGATGTTTAAGTGCAGTCAGAGAAATGAATAAATACTTAAATAATTGCCACACAGGAATTTATAATTTTCTCAGCTCACAGCTGTCATAATGCAGTGCAAACTCTCCCACTGCATACATCTCAACTTCTTATTACTCAAAGAGAAAGGTAAAAAATAATCATAGGATCAGAGGATCATAGGAGATTACTAGGCTGTCGATCCGGAGGGCATTTTAAGCCTAGCCATTTCATCCCAGTGTAATACCTCAGAATTGCTAGTCTGTCAGACAATGGGCTAAAATCAGCAGCAGTTATTACTTTTTATATTTACAAATGCTCTAGAATAACTTTTTTTGAAGACTCTTATTTCGGAAACTCAAATATCTATCGCCGTCATTTAATGACTGCAGTCAATAATTTGCCAGCAAAAAAGCACAAATTTTATGAAGAACAGACCAAAACATGATGCAAAACATTCTGCAAAATCAGGGACAGAGGAGACCATCTATGACCTCCACAGACAAGCAAACACACACACATATATGACCATCAATAACAGCCACCTGACTATATAATATCTCGGATATGTGATTGCATCAAATAATGAATTAATGAATACACAGAGAACTACCACTCAGGATGTCTCAGTTCACTGCTGTCACAATACAGTCTGCAACCCACTGCCCCATATTTCTCAATCACATAGCTCAAGAATCAAGGGGAAAGCTAAAAATAATGGTGGACAAAGGACCACATTCAGTAAGAGAACTGGAAGAATGGGTTTTGATTTAGCATACTTTTTTCTAAAGGCTATTAAGCCTGAAATGTTCCTGTCTGTCATTAACATTTAGTGACTATAATCCTCAATAACCTGTCAAAAAGACAAATAAAATTTGGGAAGAACAGACCAAAATATGAGTCAAAATTTCATTAATAGCATCTGCTACCACTACCACCACACACACACACACACACACACACACACACACACACACACACACACACACACTGCCCTATTAGAAAAAATAATCAATATTGTGAGCGATACATCAGCAGCACCTTGTTTCCCAAGCATTATAGTCAATGAAACCTTACCTATAATACTTATGATGTGATATTGTTAATCCTCGTTCATTCCTTACGTATGGGTATCGGTTCCAACCTCGGAACCGAGCCGACCATCTTCCAAGCTCACGTCAGCTACAAACTCTCGAGCTAAAACTCTTACCCAGAATTCCCCTCTCCCTGTTACCCCAGATTTCGTTTGCCGCATCGCCATTCGGTCATGTCAAGCTACTTCTCTTGAGCTAAGTACAATTTTTTGTTGTCATACTAGTCTAAAACAACTTTTTCTCCCAGAAAAGTTACTAAATTGTTTTCTCCTAACTTATCACATTTAGCGACTATCCCTTCTTGAAATTTTTCAATCCCCTTCATCCTTTTTACCGTGAGGTATTTTCTTCTTTACCATCATTGGTAAACCCCTTTTCCTCCTTACCTTCAGGTATTTCTTGTACCATTGTTGGTATTCTTTCTGATTTCCTTCTTTCCTATCATGGCAGATAAAAAAGGTAGTCCAGGATTTAAGAGATGTTTAGATTGTGGCCATAAATTACCTACTTCAGATGCACATTCTCTGTGTGTCTATTGCTTGGGTGTGCCTCATTTATCAGTTGATCCACTCTGTGGAATTTGTAAGAACTTCTCTAACAGGACGTTGATTGAGAGAAAAAATAAATCATTATTGAAGAGGCTACTTAAATCTCCTTTTTCAGAGGCTATTTCTGGGTCGGAGGCTTCAACCCCTCCAAGATCCCATAAGAAAAAGACTGATGATCATACAAAGGCCAAATCTCTTCCTTCTTCCCCGGCTGGGACCTCCAACCAACCGAGATCCAAGAAGACTAAGCTTTCTACTTTGGATCTGACTTTTTCGGCTCCAGCGCTTTCGGTGCCTAGACCTTCGGCACCGAGACCATTGGCGCCATCTGTGATTTCGGCACCGACTAGCGTGCCTTTTACCATATCGGTACCGAGGGGCTCCTCGGTTCAGACTTCTCCACTGGCACCGACTATCCAGTCGGTGCAGACTGTAACCACATCGGATCTGACACATTACCCGGAACTGACAACTCGGTTATTGACACCGATTTTTTCAGTCCCAGCCTCGGCGTCGACAACCTCTTTGGCACCGACCTTATTGTCGGTGCAGGCCATGACTTCAGCACCGATGATTTCCTCGGTGCAGACACCTGTAGTTCAGTCCCTTATGGCCCCATTGTTTTCAGTGCAGACTGGTGAGGTGGGCACCGAGCTTGTCCCATCTTTGAATAGACCTGACTCTTTGGCCAGAGGTATCCCACCTCCCAGGACCTATCCTTCCTTGAGGGGGTGATCACCCTTTGCCAAAGACCCCTACTTATTCTCCTCCTTCATTGCCTTTGAAGCCCCTTGATATAGCACAGTCTTCCCCCTCTACGGTTCCCTTCATGGACCTCACTAAGGAACCGCAGTTGCCTTTGTGGCAGGAGAGTTTTGCTATGACCTAGGATGTCAGCTGTGGCGTACGTAATTTGGTGTTTCACAGCCATCCAGGGACTCTGAGTCGGCAGGCTGAGCCACTTAGGGGAGGAGTGACCCCTGCCCTGGACACTCACCCCTCTTCAGGTGGACTGGCCTTCCAACTAATGGAGAAGGCTTTGGCATCTGCTGGTGATACTGTGCTGTCAATCTCCCCACCCTCCTCTGGACCGCAATGTACACAAGTCGCTCCTAGCGGACACTGGGCGCAAGGGCCTCAGGATGTACTCCCACAGAAAACCCCTTTTGCATTGTCTTCCCCAGCTTCTCCATCTGAGGAAGTTCATCAGAAAAGCTCATGCAAGAAGAAACACATGGACTCCACTGATGAGTCCCTTACTGAAGACACAGACTTTGATGATGAGGAAGGGTCCCCTCGGTCACCCTCTGAGGTATTCTTACTGATACCCTCGAAATCCTTAAACAGAGAGGTGACTTGCAGCCCTCTAACCTGACCTCTGAAGAGTCTGTGTTCCTGCAGGCCTTTCGCACCCAGCCCCCTACCTCCTGGGTTACTCCACCTGCCGACAAACTGGTCCGGCTCATTGTGCAGCATGCGTGGAAGGCTCCTGACAACGTTGAGGCCAATCCCCTGGAGGCCAGATAAAATTTTGTCCCCTCCTGCTACTGACCCCCATTCGTCCAAAGGTCTTCCTGTAGATGCTCTGGTGGTGGCAGTCGCAACCAAGAAGGACCTGGTGGAAGAAGAAAGCCAGACTGTCCATCTGCCCAACAAAGAGTCCCGGGCTCTGGAACAGAATAGGGAAGCATACTTTTGCATCAGCGACCTTTGCAATCAGGTCCCTGAATTATATGGCACACTTTACCAGGCTTCAAGGGGATTTCATTTCTGAGCTCTCCGAAACTTTGGCTGGTGCCACGTCTGATGAAGTCTGTGACAAAGTGGCCTTTCAGCTGGCTACCATTAAATCAATATCAAACTCCTCCATGCACCTGATATCTCACGCATCAGAAGGAGCAGCTAGAGAGGCGAGTTCAGGCGTTGTTTTGAGATGACAAGCCTGGATGCGCTTATGTAATTTCACGGAACCCTTCAAGGCTTCCTTTCTCAATGCTCCCATCGAAGCCTCTTCATTGTTTGGACCCAAGGTTAAAAGCACACTGGCCAGATGTGAACAGTACGGTAAGACCCTTTCTGCCGTGGGTGTCCATTATTCTTCCCCTCAATGTGCTTTCTCCAGAAACCAGAAGAGTGAGAAGATATGGTACAAAAAGTCTCAAGGTCCTTTCTGTGACACACAGGCTGAGTTCTCCCCTAGAGGCAGAGGGGGAAACTCACAGGGAAGATGCCCTTTTTCGGGCAGAGGGGGTCCGCTTAACCAGGGCTCCAGGGACTCTTTTCCTGGCCAATCCTACCAGCGCTCCTGAAGAGTGGCCCAACCCCTTTCCTCTGGAGGTGGTTGGGGGTCGTTTCTCCTTGTAACCTTCTGCCTGGCTAACCAGCACCACCAACTCTTGGGTACAAAGGATAATAACCAGAGGTTACCATATTCCCTTCTAGCTTTGTCCTGCCCCCCCCAACAAACTTACCCGACATTCCACGCAGTCAAAGAGAAGAAGCAGCATTAGAGATAGCAAAGCTGCTAAGAAAAAAAGTCATCCAAATAGTCCCTCCAGACCAGATAGGATCCGGATTCTACTCAAGACTATTTTTGGTGCCAAAGAAAATTGGAGACTGGAGACCAGTTTTGGATCTCAGTGTATTGAACAAGTTTGTAAGAGTACAACCAGATGGTGACAATACAGTCTATCCTCCTGCTTTTGGAAAAACACGATTGGATGTGCTCGATGGATCTTCAAGATGTGTACTACCACATAAAAGTGGACAGGCCATCAAGAAGATTTCTGCACTTCTGTGCAGGAGACGGTCACTACCAGTTCAGAGAACTGCCCTTCGGACTCTCTACAGCCCCCAGAGTGTTCACAAAGTGCATGGCAGTCATCACAGCTCACTTGCAACTACAAGGATTCCTGGTGTTTCCATACCTAGATGACTGGCTCATCTCCGCCCCCACCAGACATGTATTGGAAGAAGCACTGGCATACTCTCTCCTTGCTGCAGAAAGACTAGGCATAACCATAAACTGGGAAAAATCAATCTCTCCCCATCTCAGTCTACAGAATTCATAGGGGTCATCTTGGATACAAAGAATTGCAGAGCATCCATTCCAGAGCACAGAATTCTAAGGATAAAGCAACAACTGATCCCAATCCTTTCAAGGGAGAAGTCCACAGCTCACTCTGTCCTACAGCTGTTGGGTTCCATGGCAGCCTCCATCACCATTGTCCCCCTGGCCAGGTTTCACAGTGGTTACTGCTCACCCAATGGTATCCTTTTCAGTATCCTCTTTCAGCCAAGATTCGAGTAACTCACAGGTGCAAACAGGATTTAAATTGGTGGATGACCCACAACCCATCACAATGGTCTTGCCCCTTCTACCCCCAACAGCCCAAGGCTACAGTGACCACAGACGCCTCCCTGATGGGGTGGGGGGGCTATGTCAGGGACAGACAGTCCAAGGAACTTAGTCCGAATTGGAGGCCCAACTGCATATAAATATTCTGGAACTGAGGACGATGCTCCTGGCGTTGCAAGCATTCCATCCCCTGCTGCCATCTGGGACTATTCTGATACAATCAGACAACATGGCAGTGGTCTGGTACATCAACAAACAGGACGGAACCAAATCTTACCCCCTTTGTTGAGAGGCCATGAGGATATGGCAATGGGAGATGGCTACCAACCATTTTCTTCTAGCATCGCACATTCCTGGGAGTTCCAAAGTGATAGCAGGCAGACTCAGCAGGTGCATTCTACAACCTCACGAGTGGTCCCTAAATCCCTTGATAGCGGCGGAGATCTTCCACTGCTGGGGCCTTCCTTGCTGCGACCTCTTTGCATCCCCGACCAACTGCAAATGCAGCAACTACTTTGCCCTGATTCCCCGTCCGGGATAGTCACCCAGGGACGCTCTAGTCCACGATTGGCCCTCTGGTCTTCTTTATGCATTTCCACCTCTTCCCCCTCATTCCCCAGTTTCTGAAGAAAGCCCGCCAGTTGAAGAGCACGGTGATCCTCATAGCACCATATTGGCCTCATCAGATTTGGTTCCCCTTCCTTTGGCCTCACCTGCTAAATCAACCATGGATTCTCCATCCAACCCCGGGGTTCATCTCCCATTTGCAGAATCTGATTCATCCCAATTTGGACAGCTTGAAGCTCACAGCTTGGCACCTCCAATTCCTTTGATTGCCAGGCAGAATGATCTTTCTTTGCCAGTACTTGACATTCTTATTGCATCTCATAAGTCTTCCACTAGAATTACTTATCTAAGCAAGTGGAAAAGATTTACCTGTTGGCTGAAAGAAAAGAAAGTAGATCACTTTTCAGCACCAGTGTCGATAGTACTAGAGTATCTAGCCGACTTATTTCAATCGGGTCTACCATTAGAGTTAATTTGGCTGCAATATCTAATTTCCATGAGGGTGTCCAAGACTCCTCTCTTATGTCACACAAATTATGCAAGACCTTCATAAAAGGTGTGAATCATCTGAAGCCCCCTTTTAGAGAACCTATTCAACCATGGGACCTGTCATTAGTTCTACAAGCTCTGACAATGCCATCTTTTGAACCAGCTTCTTGTTGCAACCTCAAATATTTGTCATGGAAAACCTTGTTTTTGGTTGCCATTACTTCAAGAAGTCCATGCTTGATTTTTCATAGAGATAGAGTGTCATTGAGAACTAATCCTTCCTTTCTGCCAAAAGTGATCTCTGAAATGTATATTAATCAAACCATTGAATTGCTAGTTTTCTTACACAATCATTCAAACAAAGGAGAGTATTGCCTACATACCCTAGATATTCACAGGCAAATTTGCTTCTACTTGAACAGGACTAAGGCCTTTCGTAAATCAGACCAGGTATGTTTGGCCTATTCTGGACCTAGATTAGGATGTGCTGTTGCTAAGGTCACATTGGCTAGATAGTTGAAAGACCGTGTGACCTTCATTTATACACAACATAATATTCCATTGCCGACTACCATAAAGGCTCATTTGACAAGGTCAGAGGCAACTTCTGCTGCCTTCCATGCCAGAGCTTCTTTACATGACATCTGTGCAGCTGCAATTTGGGATATGCCTCATACCTTTATCAATCATTACAAATTGGATTTGGCCTCCAGGGAAAGAGCATCTTTTGGTTCTATGGTGCTCAGGAATGTCCTTCCATGAGAGCCTCCCAGGAATAGAGGTAGCTGGGGACTCTGTCTCATGCGTAAGGAATGAACGAGGATTAACAATATCAGATAAAGAAGTTATGTCTTACCATAGCATTCCATCTGTATTGTTGATCCTCATTCAGTCATTACAACCCTCCCTCCTTCCCCCTCCTGTGGCTTCTAGTGGATCTCACCGTCTGGTTCTTTTAGGTCATTTGACCAGAGGTAGCCTCTACCTTCTTTTGACTTGCAAACTCAATCTGAGGTAACAGGGAGAGGGGAATTCTGGGTAAGAGTTTTTAGCTTGAAAGTTTGTAGCTGACGCGAGCTTGGAAGATGGCCGGCTTGGTTCAATACCCATACGTAATGACTAAACGAGGATCAACAATACAGAGGGAACATTATGGTAAGACATAACTTCTTTTTTTGGTCAGCTCACACCGAAATAATTCATGATTCTCACACTGCTTCGACTATTGCTGTTCCTATGGCAATTCTTTTACAAAACAATACAAACCCAGCCTGCAATACATTTTAATGAATCTACACATTTATTAAACTTTATTTAAAGAGGTTCATTCTGAAGTTAATATAATTCCAATTATGGATTACTTGGAGCAATTAAGCAGAATACACCTTCATGAGAGGAAGAGGTTTAAGATACAGTATTTTTCATAAACATAGTGCTGCAAACCATGAACTCCTAAGCAAACAGTCCAGCTTTAAAACAGATTCATTTTAATATGCAGCACTCATCTTCAACAAGTGATCTTGCTACTTTTTTTTTTTGTGAAGCTTTTACTTCTCCCGTCCTCCATCATTTTAACTGCAAATAAAAATTGCACTAGAGCTAGTAGGCTCCTTGTGATATAAAGCAAGAGGAAACTCTTCTGCATTTACTTTCTGGATGTTCCATCTCCTGTCTACATCAGCAGCCATGTATGTACGCATGTTTTAATCACGTGACTGCTTCTACCAACCCAGTACCCAATTAAACCAGCTGAATTAAAACCATACTGAATACCGTGTGCATTTTTAATAGCATCCACCTCCAATCCAGGCTGATTTATAAAGCAGCCTGAAGCTTTTTTTTTTTTTAACTAATTAATTCTTTAATGCCATGGAATGTGATACTTTGCACATGAGTATTAAGAACTGCACTCAAGTTCTGCTGCTAAGAGCTGCTCATTTATTTAATATTTTAAGAAAAAAAAAATAAAAAAAAAAAACAATCAGATGAAAGTGGGGCTCTGCAGCTCAGCAGCCAATGTTACGAGCCAAAACCTGTGGTGATGAGGCTTATGGAATTAAGTACATGTTCTCTGCAAAGGTCCCTGCGGCTAGGATAGTAAGCTCTATACATACACTATTCTCCAATATTGACAGGAAGGCCACATATTCCTGTAGATTCCACATGTCAACAATACAGGTCAACCAAGCTCCACATATTCCTATAGATTCCACATGTCAACAATACAGGTCAGCCAAATAATCACTTGATCACTAAAATTATGGAATATTGCTCACGCTGGGACCATTTTTATTGCTGCCAGATGGCCTCCTTGTACATGTGGTCAGGAAGTAGTGGCACTAATGGCTTCCAGAGGCTGGTGTGATCCTGAGAAGTTTTACTGCCTGCAACTTTGATATTTTCAGTGAACTTTGCTGTTTTATATTCTGGCAAAACAACAATGTGCAATTTTCTTGATAAGACTATGAAGTATAATTGCATGCATTTGCATGCCATTATGCCTTCGCCTCCCTGTCTACCTTCATTTGCATGTCATTATGTTGTCATTTGCATATATCCTGTGCAGCACATTCTTCTTCACTGCTCTGTGGCGCAACATGGTACTATGAATTGCTACCAGCCCTCCACCACCCACACCCCCCAAGCCACATCTCTACATTCCTCAATTTTACTTTAAACAAGTCCAAAAACATTAGAACTTCTGCAACAAATAAAAACTGACAGTCCACCAGGCACAGACAGCCTCTATCCCTGGTTCATACACCATTGCAGGAACTACATAACAACCCCCCATGCAACACATCTTAAACCCCTACCTAACCCAAAATATCATGCAAAATATATGAAAAATAGCCATTGTCAGCCCAATCCCAAACCAACCTAACCTCACAAAAACTTTCTAATATGGGCCATTCTCTATCCTTCTCAAGTCTAGGCAAACTGCTTAATAAAATGATCAGTTCAGCTTACCCAACCCATCACTACCTACAACCTTTTGTCCCATAAATAGCACAGACTCTGGTCAGTCATAGCACACCCATAGTCCTATGGACCCTAACTGATGAACTACTACTAATTATGGATAGAACCTAGCTCACTGGCTCCATCTTTATTAACCTAACAAAAGCCTTTGATCTCGATGACTTCAGCATCCTCTTCTGTCACATACTATAAATAGATGCAAGTCCCCATTTCCTACACTGATTTTAAAATTATCTCACAAATCCCCATTTCTCTGTCAAAATTCATACCTTGATTTCTGAGACAATTGCCGTTAAAAAGGAATACCACATGGTTCCATACTTATAGGTTCATAGGTTCATACTAGGCTATCTGCCCTGGGGCAATTATAAGCCTAGCCCGATTTTGTTTGGCTTACGCCACCCCTTGATTTTAGTATACTGTGCCCTTTTTAAGGTTTAGTTTGCTGTGCCTCTGTCTAATAGTGACACGGAAGTAATCCCCGGGATAAACCTATGATCCCCCATCCACTCATCAAGATTATTCTTGAAGAGATTCAGTGAGGTGCTCTGCCTAACATGAATTGGAATTCTGTTCCAGAGCGAAGGGAGCCTCTGGGTTATGAATCTGTCCCTCCAGCAAGTTCTATTTATTTCAGTGCTGAGGTTCAAGTCCCTCAAGTGTGTGGTTCTAAGGGATTTAGATTTACTGAGATGGAGCATGTCCATTAATTCTGGATTGGACATAGCTTTATATGTCAGGCATAGATCGCCTCGAAGTAGGCGGTATGCAACTGAGTAGAGCTGGAGTTTTTTTAACCGAGCAGCATATGGCATCTGTTTGAGTCCCTTGATCCTCTTGGTGAGGTACTTTTGGGGTCTTTCTAATTGCTGCAGGTGTCGGGTAAGGTACATCCCAAAAGGGGAATTGTATTCTATGATGGGCCTGATGAGGGATGAATAAACGGGCACGATTACCTCTCTTGATCTAGATGCGAATCCCTTCATGATGAGGTGGGCTATGTAAAAGGTCTTTCTAACCACTTTGGCAATGTGGTTGTCAAAGAAGAGATTGCTATCAACTTGGGTCCCCAGATCCCTAATTACTTTCTCTGTACTTAATGGGTTACCACCTATGTGGTAATTTGTGGGCACATTGTTTTTGCCAAAGGGTATGACTACAAAATTTTTGGCATTTAGCTTTAGACCATGGCTCTGGCACCAGTTATCCGTCTCTGTGAGACCTTTTTGAAGGATGTTTGTGTCAGCTGGAGAGTTGATTATGGCGCCTAGTTTGCAGTCGTCTGCGAACTTGGTGAGCCATAGTCCTCCCATGTTGGCCTGTACCTTGGAAAAGTATATACCGAACAAGAGCGGTCCCAGAACAGAACCTTGTGGGACGCCACTTGTGACTGGTTTCGAGTCTGACATGGCTCCAGCAGCTCTCACTCTGTGGGTTCTGTTTTTGAGCCAGTTTACGACCCATCTTGTGACATAGGGGTTTATATTTAAGCTGGATAGCTTATCTATGATGCCCGAGTGGGGTATTGTGTCAAATGCCTTTGCTAGGTCCAGATAGGTTGTGTGGACTACCTTCCCTTCATCTATGGCTTTGGTGACTGTTTTGATGAAGTCAACCAGGTTCAAAAGGCAGGATCTGCCCTTGACAAAGCCGAACTGGGTAGAATCTAGTGTCTGTAGGTCCCTGATGTCTTTGTTTATGAGCTCCATGATGATCCTCTCCATAGCCTTGCAGACTAAGCTAGTCAGGCTTATGGGGCGATAGTTTCCAGGGTCCGTAGAGGCTCCACCTTTGTGGAGTGGGACCACTGTTACTGTACGCCATTCTGTGGGCACATATCCTGTAGTGAGGCTGAGATTGTACAGCTGTTTTATTTGAGGGATTAGTTCTTCTTGGAGTACATGTAGGACGCAACCCGGGACGCCATCTGGTCCCATGGAAGCAGTGTTTTTTGCTTTGAAGAGGGCAGCCTTCACCTGAGCATCAGAGATGTTTGGGTGGCAGCCCTCTGCCGGGATAGATACTTGCTCTTTTTTTGAGGGGGAGGGGGTGGAGAAGTTTGCACTGAACCTGTCTGCTAGGATATTGGCGATGTCTGTGGGTTCAGTGTATTTTTTGTCATTTAGAATCAACTCAGAACAAGTCTGGGAGTTGCATCCCAGGTTCCTAACATAACTGAAAAAAGCCTTATGATTGTCTTTAGTGTCCTGAGCAATTTTTCTCTCAAAGCTGGCCTTGGAGGATTTTATGAGGGATCGTAGTTTTTTGCTACTACTGATCAGAGATGCCTTCCCTATTAGGGATTTTGCTCTATCATGTAGTATCTTCCTCCTTCTGTTGTACAGTTTATTTATGGCTGGGGTCCACCAGACTGGACGCCTGCCTTTGGATGTTTGGGTTTTGGTTTTGTTTGGGATAGCATGATCCATGCATTCCTGGAAGTGTCCATAGAATGCATTTATATAGGATTCTGCAGTTTGGGCCGTAGTTTCCACTGGCCCTGGAGCCTTGAAGGATTCCACTTCGGTTTTGAGAAGTGAGAAGTTCGCTTTGAGAAGTTTTTCACTGTGGTTTTTTGGGCTGGGGTTGGGGTCGGGATGTGGACATCCAGTGAAATTAATTTATGGTCTGATCTTACCAATGAGGGATATACTTCAGGTGTGGAGCATAGAGTCCCCATGTTGGTAATGATCAGGTCTAGTATGTTATCCCCTCTTGTGGGAGTGGTGTCTAGTTGTTCCATAGCATTTGAGTTTATAATTTCCAGGAACCTTTGGGCTAAGGTGCTGGGGCTTGAGTAGTGCTCCCAGTCTATGTTTGGGTAGTTGAAGTTGCCCACTATAATGGTGTTCGGAGAGATCTTCATGTTCTCCAATGTTTTCAGGAAAGCCGAGTGGGATTCCTGACTTTGAGAGGGTGGTCTGTAGGATGCTATAAACTGAAAAGCAGTCTTGTCCACTGTTAGTTGCACATGGATGGTCTCCGATACTTTGTGCAATGCCACTAACCTGGAGGTGTGGATATCCTTGATAAATATGGACACTCCCCCTCCTTTTGTGATTCGGTCCAGGTTTTGGGGCCGAAAAGCATGATATGAGGTATAACCTGGTAGTGCTGGGGTGCTCCCTGGAGCCTTGAACCAGGTTTCTGTCACTGCACAGATATCAATGTTCTCCATACTGAGGAGAGCTTCAAGTGCGTGCATCTTGAGGTTAAGACTTCTGGCGTTTAGCAGCATTACCCTTAGTTTCTTGTTTCTTGTGCTGTCTATGGAGGTGGGTTTGACTTTTGAGCCTTGCCTAAAAAAGGCACTATGGGGGTGGCAAGAGCCTTTGCCAATATCCGAAAGCCCAGTGGTGACAAGTGCAAGCCGTCCCTAGTGAAGCAACGTGGCTTGCCGAGCATGTCATCCCAGGCTGACAGACACTGGATCCCCTTAGAATGACACCAAATTGTAGCCAATTGTTAAAATCGATCATTTTGTCTTTGTACTGTGGCATCATTCTAGGTGAGGGTAAGATGCTGATCAAGGTCAGGGTCATACCGGCCTGGGCTACATAATCAGAGAGCTCCTCTATGTCTCTTTTCATGTAGTCCAGGGAGGTACGTCTCAGGTCATTCACACCAGCATGTACAATGACTGAGTCATATTTGTATTTGCTTTGGAGTGACCTGAGTGCTTGCGTTATGTGGCCATTGATCGTCTACTATTTTCCATATTTATAATTAAACTTCTCCTTGACCTATCTCATCTACCCTTCCTTCACTTAGCGGATGATATGGTACTTTTTCTCACAAACAACTCAGTACACAACCTCCAGACAGACCTCCAAGCAAATTTCCTACCTTTAATCCACTGGATCTCCAACAAATGTTTCATTCTGAACTCCAGCAAAACCAAAAACTATAATTTTTAGCACCAAAGAGAAAGCAAAACACACACACAAAAATACCCTGCATATCTATGACCACAGCAATGTCTCCATAGAAAGCACTTCCTTTTAAATACCTTGGCATTTGGCTTAAACCTCTCTTAACATCTTCTTCCACCTTGACTACACAAGGAAAAAGATTAAACCCCTTCTGTGCTGGACCAATAAGTCCTCCCCACTTCTTACTAGAACCTACACAATAGCCTTATTCTACTCTCCTAACTTGAATACGGCCTCCCTCTCACAAGCTCAGCATCAAAAATAAACTCAATAATATGAACAAAAGATGACTGATTAGTTTATGGTGTCATTCTAAGGGTGTGCAATATTTGTCAGCATGGAAGAGATGGTCAACAGGCCATGGTGCTTTGCCAGGGATGGTCTGTACCTTTTCTCTCTAGGCTTTGGAATATTAGCTAAAACATTGACCCTCCCCCCTGCTTTTTTTAGGCAATGCCAAACTAAAAGTACTTCCTACATAGAAAATCAAAACCAAGAAAATCTGAAGGGGTTACTGCTCAATGCTAGGAATCTAAACAAAAAACTCTACTCCCTAGAAGCGCTCTTCACCCTAGAGAATGCTGATGTCTGTGCAGTCACTGACACATGGCTTAAAGCCACAGATGCACACTGACAGTGTAAGGTTATAATGCCTTCCACACATCTAGGGTGGAGGTGTCTAGATTTACATAAAAAATAAATTAACCTCAAGGCTGGTCAAACAGGACAATGCACTTGAGCTTCTCCACGTTCAAGTCACCATAGGAAAAATCCAGTACCACTTCCTTGCAAGATATAGGTCCCCCTCTATGACCCAGGAAACCCATACCATGTATTTAAACTTACTGGAAACATTCACCATCCAACCCAAATACCATATTCATGGGTGACTGTAGTTACCTCACTATTAACTGGGAATCATAGACAACACCAAACATACAGGCACAGACATTCCTGGATTTTGTAAACATAAACTCCCTAGACCAGATTGTCAATACACTATGCAATAATAATGGATCTGGTCCTCGATAGTATGGGAGAGTGCTGCAGAAGCCATTGTGTAATGTCTTCTCTGGTAAGGTCAGACCACAAAATGGACAACTTTATAGGTTCATAGATTCATAGGTAGGTACTAGGCTATCTGCCTGAGGGCATTTATAAGCCTAGCCAGAGTGTGTCGCCACCCCATTGATTAATTAACTGATCCTCTGTCAAGCAGAGCCAATGAAGTGATCCCAGGGGTGTATTTTCTGTTACCCATCCACTTGTCAAGGTTTCTCTTGAAGAGTGTTAGTGAGGGGCTCTGCCTGATGTAGTTTGGAATTTTGTTCCAAAGCGTGGGGAGCCTCTGTGACAGGAATCTATCCCTCCAGCATGTTCTATTTATTGTTGTGGTGAGGTTTAGCTCACTAGAGAGCATGGCTCGCAGTGACTTGGATTTCTTTAGGTGGAGCATGTCCGTCAATTCTGAGTTGGACATGGCTTTGTAAGTCAGGCAGAGATCACCTCTGAGTAAGCGATATGCCACTGAGTACAGCTGGAGTTTTTTCAGTTGGGCTGCATAGAACATATGTTTGAGACCAGTAATCTTCTTGGTGAGGTACTTTTGTGGTCTTTCCAGCTGTTGGAAGTGTCTTGTGAGGTACATCCCAAATGGGGCATTGTACTGTATGATGGGTCTAATGAGTGACGAGTAGAGGTGCACTATAACCTCTTAATTTCTAGATGCGAACCCTTTAGTAATTAGATGGGCCACATAGAAGGATTTCCTAACTACTTTGGCAATATGATTGTCAAAGGAGAGATTACTATCTATCTAGGTCCCCAGATCTCTTATTAACTCTTCTGTATTAAGGGGGCTGCCACCTGTGTGGTAATTCGTGGGTGTTTTGTTTTTCCCAAATGGGATGACTATGCATTTTTTGCATTTAGCTTGAGGCCATGACTTGGACACCAGGTTTCTGTCTCAGTAAGGCCCTTTTGGAGGATGTCCGTGTCAGCAGGAGAGTCAATTATGGCTCCCAGTTTGCAGTCATTGGTGAACTTGATTAGCCATAGTCCTCCTGTGTTTGCCTGTACTTCTGAGAAGTATATGCCGAACAGTAGGGGTCCCAAGACCGAGCCTTGCGGGACACCACTTGTGACTGGTTTAGAATCAGACCTGGGGCCTGCTATTCTTACCGTGTGAGTTCTGTCTGTAAGCCAGTTGGCAACCCATCTCATGACGTAGGGGTTTATGTTCAGGCTGGTGAGTTTTTCTGTAATACCCGAGTGGGGAATGGTGTTGAAAGCCTTGGCGAGGTCAAGGTAGGCTGTGTGAACCACCTTTCCCTTGTCTATGGCCTTGGTGATTGTCTTGAAGAAGTCCACCAGGTTTAGTAGGCATGATCTGCCCTTAACAAAGCCAAACTGCATTGGGTCAAGTGTTTGGAGGTTCCCAATGTCTTTGTTAATGAGTTCCATGATGATGCGCTCCATAGCCTTGCAGACCAGGCTAGTCAGGCTTATGGGGTGATAATTACCAGTGTTAGTTGTGGCCCCTCCTTTGTGGAGAGGAATAACCATTGTTGTGTGCCATTCTATGGGCACGTAGCCTGTGGAGAGGCTGAGGTTACTGTAAAGTAAAAATAAAACCTGGAACCCCAGCTAATCCTGGAATATTCATGAACTACTCTAAGGATAACTTCCTACTATTAAGTGATAACCTGGCAAAATTTCAAGCCCCCATAAACCCTGATAACACTGCGCCTTTGCAAAAATGCTTACATAAACCCTACACAAGCATTTTAATTGCTGCATAGATACAACTGTACCCAGCAGAAAGAAATACAGAACTAACTCCACAACAAGCCACGCCAGTGGAATCACAATATCAACAGGCTGTACAACAGAAAGAAGAAAATTATGGCAAAAAATTAGGAGGTGCAGCACCCAGCAGGATAAAAGCACTCTCATCAAACTAAACAAGAAACTCAGCAGACGAATAAGGTCTGCCAAAGCCAAATCTGAGGTAAATTTGGCCTTCCAGGCCAAAGACAACCACAAGGCATTTTTTAGGTATGTCCACAGCCTCAAAAACAATACACAAATGTGCTCAGAGCTCATTGTAAATGAAGCCATCTATACTGAGTCATAAAATATACCAAATCTACAGGCTGACAAGTGCAGCTCCAGCTTTACTCCTCTCTCCCTATCAACTTTCCTACAACAAATTTATTTTATTTTATTTTTATTTAACATTTGTTTGCCGAGAAAGTCCAACTTGGAACAAAACCAATTTTCAGCAGCAGCCCAGAAAGAAACACTCCAGATTCATGTCTTGTAATGTGGGAGGAAACCACAGTACCAGGAGGAAACCCACACAAATGCAGGAAGGACATGCAGACTCCGCACAGAAGGCACTCCAGCCAAGAATCGAACAGGAGAACCTCTTGCTGTTAGGTGACAATGCTACCACTGCATCGTCCTAAATTCTAAATACCATCAGATATAACTCCCCATGCTATCACTACGGAACAGGTCCTTAATGCTCTTTCTAAGGCAAAGAACACTGCATCAATGCGCCCAGACAATATCCCAGGGTACCTTCTAAATTGCATGAAACATGATCTATCAGGCCATCTGGAATTGCTACCTAACTGTAGCCTTCAAACAGGATCCATGCTTCATGAATGGAGAACAACAGTCAGACAGAACAGAAGAGCAACAGTCATCCCTCTGCACAAAGGTGGGCCATCTACAGACCCTGGAAACTACAGAACCATCAGCCTCACTAGTCTCATATGAAAAGCCATGGAAATGATCAATAATGGCATAGGGAACCACCAGACACTAATCCAACCCAATTTGGTTTCATCAAGGGCAGGTCATGCTTACTCAACCTGGTGGACTTCTTTGAGAAGGTCACAAAAGCAATGGATGAGGGCAAAATGGTACACACTGCCTACCTTGACCTGGTCAAGGCATTTTACACAATACTCCACTCAGGCATTGTTGGCAAACTTAAGAGGTTAGGTACAAATCCTTATGTAACCTGGTGAATAGCCAGCTAGTGGACTGACATGACACAGGAAGTTAGAATTGGGGAGTTCACCACTACAAAGAAGCCAGTGACAAGTGGAGTCCCTCAGGGATCAGTCCTGGGACCATTCCTTTTTGGCATTTACTTCTCTGAAGTCAAGGTCAACATCAGTGGCCTCTGGTTAACTAAATTTGCAGATGATTGCAAATTAGAGCTGTCATTGAATCGCCCACTGACACAAATGTTCTCCAGGAAGGGATGGCATAGACAAATAACTGGTGCCAGAGTCATGGACTAAAACAGAATGTCAGAAAATGCATAATAGTAACCTTCGGGAAGTCATCCACCCCTGGTAACTATAATATAGATAACCAGAGTTGACCCAGTAGTCAGGGACTTGGGGGCACACAGACAGACATCTAGCCTTTGACCATCATGTGTCTACAGTAGTAAGGAAATCATTCTATGTTGTGCAACTTGGTATGACATCTAGTTCCAATGAAGTCATTGTTTCACTGTATTCATCAGACCTATCATTGAGTACAGTGCCCCATTTGGTATGAACCATGCATATCCACCAATTGGAACGTCTGCAGATGCTCCACACTTAAAGAATACAAGGCATAAGTAACATGTCCTGTGCAGTCCACTTCAAGACACTACCCCTGTATTCTATCTCCTACAGGCTGCTGAAGGGAGATTTATGCTTAGCATACAAGTCATTATCAGACCCTACTCCGATGGAGCTCCTGCATATCCACAAAACAAACAGCATCAGAATTACCCAGTCTAATGAATTAAACCCTGCTTATGATATAAATAGGACCTGCTGGAGAGACAGGTATGTATCCCAGAGACTAGCCCTTCTCTGGAGCAGGATCCCCATCCATGTAAAGCAGAGTTTCTCCCTAACCCTATTCAAGTGTAACTTGGACAATTGGATGGGTAACAAGAAATTCATGCCTAGTTTGGCACCTATGTTTCTAATGGACATAGACAGCCTGTAAATGGTTCCCCTTCAAAGTCCCTGTTTACTCTTATAAAGATTACCAGAATTTGTCAGAGATTTGGGATGCATGGCTAGGCTTTAAAAGGCCCTTGTGGTCATTAGCCTAGTAAACACTTACAAACCTAAGCACTTAATCTATAGCCAATAAAATTTAAAGATTGATTATCTTGTCCAGATAAAATGGACACCATTATAAAAGAGTGAAAAAGAGAAATTTCCAGCTATTCAAATCCCTAAGCAACTGGATCTTCTCTCATGTAGCAGGTAAACTATTTAGGGATATTCTCTCATGTAGCAGATAATCTATTTAGACAACCTTCCTCTTATACTATCAGAAACCACAACTGTTCTACACCACAGTGTAACCGCCAAAACAAAACTTTATTATATAGATCAGTGCTTCTGTAAAATATGTCCAAATATCTGGAAAGTATTTTCTCATAAATAAAAAACACCTAGTCTTATCCAAATTTTAGGGCTCAGCTGAAGGCTATCTTCACCCAAATGTCATAGTCTCTCATCCAGCCATGTCACCTATCCTGAGATATGCCTCCCTCTTTCCCTTATTAGTAACACTCTTACTGTCTCTCATATGGCAGGTCCTGTTCCACCAGTCTTCAATTTTCAATCACATAATTTTTTGCTTAATATAACTTCTCCTTCCAATTAATCACAACCTCTGTCTAACAATATTCACCCCACTCTGCTATCCTATCATTCTCAGTTAGACAGCATACAGCTGTAATTACCTCACAGACACTTCACTTTCTTCATGAGATTTGTCTTGAACTGTGTAAATGTTACTGTACATTTTGTTACCCAACAATGGTATTTTACAGATAATTTCATTGTACTCTTGCTGTGTCTCACTAAATGTAATTCTGATTTTCTGTGTTTTCCCCAGCCTGAGACAGAAATTGATTACTTGTGATCAATGCTCAACCCTAGTAAACAAATTTTAAATAAAATTACATCCATCTGGTAGTGCAAGGACATTCTTACAAGAGTTCACAGACTTTCTTGCTGACCTAGTGTTGAGACCTCTGAGCTGGTTACTGATGGCTGACCTCTACATCTGGGTTTAAGATGAGTCTGTGGCTCTAGATCAACAATTCCTCCATATTGTCAAGGTTTTATCTTTGCTCAAGTGATTATCGCTTTAGTCACTATCTGTGATATGCACTTTACTTGGTATTCCATCTTTGTGTTTCCACCTCCAAGATGGTAGTAGAATCTGTT